>NC_084752.1:15144335-15444335 GCF_033978785.1 Entelurus aequoreus
CCCATTCATAATTTTAAAAAACTAGAAAAAAAAATATTTGGCGATATTTGGACACGTCTTTAATCAATTGACACCCTCGCCTGGGCGACACACATCCCCCCTATGGAACCACATCCACTGCAAGGCCTTTTCTGCGGCCTCCAGAACGTCCTTGGTGCCTCTCTGATTCTGCAGTCCTTTTACTCCAAGGAGCTTTAGGCTACGCTGCAATGAGTAGCCCGCAATGCCTTGACACCCAACTTCGATTGGCTAACACGGGGCTCTCCAGCCTTTGCAGCTGCATTCAGCGATATGTTAGGCGTACTACGATCTCTTGCACTCATTCGCCTTCTCAATCCGCTCTTCCCAGGGGAAAGGCAACTCAAGCAAAACCACCTGCTTGGTTGACTGTGATGTTAATACGATGTCTGGGCTGAGTGCCGTGGTTAGGATGTCAGCTGGGAACCTAAACTGCTTCCCAAGCTCTACTTGGAGCTTCCAATCATGAGCGATAGTCAGGAGCCCTCTTGTACAACTTGGCTGTTGTAAGGCATTCTCACTCGCTTTTATGAAAGTCATTCCTTTTTGGAGAGCAGCCTGGGACTAAATGTTCTGGATCGCTGTGCAGATTACCTCCACTAACGACATCAGAACCTGGTCATGTCGCCAGCGATATCACCCGTCCCTTAAATTCTTTGTGCGGCTACTCAAGATGTACTCGGTGGTTCTCCTGTTTTGGCATAGCTTGCACTGCGGTATATCGACAACACCCCAAGTGTAGAGTTTGGCCGGATTTGGGAGGACGTTGTAAACTGGCATACAAATAATACTGAATATTACGAAAATCTGTGTTGAATAGAAACTCGATTCTGAATCGAATCGTCACCCTGGAATCAGTTCCTATGAATTGGTATTTGCTGTTAATTAACATATACCGCATACTGGATTGTAAAGCGCAGTGCAGATGGATGGTCTATTTTTGATTTGTTTTCATATATTAGGCGCACCGGATTATAGGGCGCATTAAAGGGGTCATATTATTATTTATTTTTTCTAAATGTAAAACACTTCCTTGTGGTCTACATAACATGTAATGGTGGTTCTTTGGTTTAAAATGTTGCATAGATTATGTTTTACAGATCATCCTCAAGCCGCTTTCTGACTGTTGGTACTATATGTAATTTGTGTAAATAAAGATGTGAAATAATGCATTTCTTTAGCATTTTTGTAGCACAAGAGGTACACTAGCAATTTCATGATCTCATAGCAGGGATCTCATAGCCATCACTGTGTTTCTATTCATTACAATTACACTCAGTATATCCATCCATCCATTTTTGACCGCTTGTCCCTATAATAACATTTAAAATACCATATTTTCCGGACTATAAGGCGCACTTACAATCCTTTTTTTCTCTCAAAACTGGACAGTGCGCCTTATAACCCAATGCGCATAATGTACGGAATACGTTTGTTTGAGCTTACCCACCTCGAAGCAATTTTATTTGGTTCATGGTGTAATGATAAGTGTGACCAGTAGATGGCAGTCAAATATAAGAGATACGTGTAGACTGCACTATGAAGGGTCTCAAGCAAACCACACCAACATTTTAAATGTCCCATTGAAAATAAAGAACATTACACACGGCGCTCAAAAATCTATCAAAATGATTTAGTACAACTTTGGTAAGCTATGAAGACGCACCACTTGATGGATTGTCAGCGCATTAAACATTTGAGTATTATTATGGTGTGTGTATAAGGTAAGACATATTATCTGGCGTTTTGTTTCGCAATATTATGCAAAAGCAACTTTTCTTACCTTCTGGTACCTGCTGATCTGTATTTGGGATCTGCATAAATCCTGAAAAATTGCGCTTGTCCGCCTTTGTAGTCTGTAGTCGATAAGCTTTTTTTTCTCTATCTTCTTGTTACGGGACATTCATCCTCCGCTGTTGCCATTTCTAATATAAAGTAGTGTAAAGTTCTTACTTATATCTGTCAGTAAACTCGCCATGAAAGCGCTAAAACATACAGGTGTAGTGAGTTTACATTATTCACCCAAGGAACTTTAGTTATTAGAGAGTTCCGGTCGGACGTTTTTTCACGGGACACATTTCCTGTGTTGTTGTTTCCGGATGAGGAGATGATGCTCCGTTATTGATTGAAGTAAAGTCTGAATGTCATTAAAGCAGTTAGCGCCATCTTTTGACACTTCTTCTACTTCCGTCCTTGCACGCTACACCGCTACAACAAAGATGACGGGGTGAAGACACTGCCGAAGGTGAGCCACGTAAATAAGACCGCCCACAAAACGGCGCATACGGAAGCGACTGTCAGAAAGCGGCTTGAAGATGATCTGTAAAACATCATCTATGCAACATTTTGACCAAAGAACCACCATTACATGTTATGTAGACCAGTGGTCCCCAACCACCGGTCCGCGGACCGATTGGTACCGGGCCGCACAAGAATTTTATGAAATCAACATAAAAAAACACAATATATACATTCTATATCAATATAGATCAATACAGTCTGCAGGGATACAGTCCGTAAGCACACATGATTGTATTTATTTATGTAAAAAAATTTTTTTTTTTTTTTTTTTCTTAAATACACCCCCCCCCCCCCCCCGCCCCCACCGGTCCGTGGGACAAATTTTCAAGCGTTGACCGGTCCGCAGCTACAAAAAGGTTGGGGACCACTGATGTAGACCACAAGGAAGTGTTTTACATTTAGAAAAAAATAATATGACTCTTTTAATTTGCCATATAATCTGGTGCCCCTTATATACGAAAAAAAACAAAAATAGACCATTCATCGGCAGTGCGCCTTATAATCCGATGCGCCCTATGGTCTGGAAAATACGGTAATAGCGATAAAATAATAAATAATAATATTAATAGTGTATAGTATTCATGTACATTCACAGATCTTTAACATGATACATTATATTGACAAAAGTATTTGGCCACCCTTCCAAATGATCAGAATCAGGTGTCCTAATCACTTGGCCCGACCAAAGGTGTATAAAATCAAGCACTTAGGCATGGAGACTGTTTCTACAAACATTTGTGAAAGAATGGGCCGCTCTCAGGAGCTCAGTGGTTTCCAGCGTGTAACTGTCATAGGATGCCACCTGTGCAACAAATCCAGTCGTGAAATTTCCTCGCTCCTAAATATTCCAAAGTCAACTGTCGGCTTTATTATAAGAAAATGGAAGAGTTGGAGAACAACAGCAACTCAGCCACGAAGTGGTAGGCCACGTAAACTGACGGAGAGGGGTCAGCGGATGCAACATGACTGTGCACCAGTGCACAAAGCAAGGTCCATAAAGACATGTATGACAGAGTCTGGTGTGGATGTACTTGACTGGCCTGCACAGAGTCCTGACCTGAACCCGATAGAACACCTTTGGGATGAATTAGAATGGAGACTGAGAGCCAGGCCTTCTCGACCAATATCAGCGTGTGACCTCACCAGTGCGCTTTTGGAAGAATGGTGGACAATTCCTATAAACACACTCCGCAACCTTGTGGACAGCCTTCCCAGAAGAGTTGAAGCTGTTATAGCTGCAAAAGGTGGACCGACATCATATTGAACCCTATGGGTTAGGAATGGGATGGCACTTCAAGTTCATTTGTGAGTCAAGGCAGGTGGCCAAATACTTTTGGCAATATAGTTTATCTCATATCAAATACATCATATAAATCAATACAATCGATTAGCAAGTTATTTGGATGTGCATTTTGTAACAATAGGAATAGGGGTGACGACGACGGAAGTGAACCGTGTTTTAAAGACATGCCCACGGTGGCGCCGAAAACGCGAGAGTGGACACTTGATTTGTAACTTAATCCAAGATGGCTAAGGCAACGTGTTATATCTTTAAGTCTAGCATGTTTTTATAGCAACGCTACGGGTTTGTATGATCAATACATACGGAGACCACTGGAGGCAAAGGGAAGGTTCATTCTTTTAAAACAAACATGGAAGCAAAACACCTCTTCCGTTGCAACATCATGACCCCTAGTGGCGGTCGTCGTAATTACAATGACAACTCGCTGTAATACGCCACACAACGCACACAACGTTGTTGTTATTTCGGTTGTTGAATGTATAGCTTTTTTGGCTGATTATATTCAACCCTAACCCTAACCCGGGGGTCGGCAACGCGTGGCTTTCGAGCCACAAGCGGCTCTTTAGCGCCGCCCTAGTGGCTCCTTGGAGCATTTTCAAAAATGTATGAAAATGGAAAAAGATGGGGGGAAAAAAAAAAAGTTTTGTTTTAATATGGTTTCTGTAGGAAAACAAACATGACACAAACCTTCCTAATTGTTATAAAAACCCAACTGTTTATATTTAAACATGCTTCACTGATGAGAGTATTTGGCGAGCCCCATTGTGTTCTAATTTCGGAAGTCCTTGAACGCACCGTTGTTTGTTTACATGTACAACTTTCCTTGATGCTGCCACAGAAAGACGTGTTGTACGCCACTCCTTCTTCTTCTCTATTTGTCCATCAAACGTTTTATGCTGTGCGTGAATCCACAAAGGTGAGCTTTGTTGATGTAATTGACTTTGTTGGAGTGCTAATCAGGCATATTTGCTTACTGCATGACTGCAAGCTAATCGATGCTAACATGCTATTTATGCTAGCTGTATGTACATATTGCATCATTATGCCTCGTGTTTTAGGTATATTTGAGGTAATTTTATTTGTAGTTTCCGTTTCCTTCAACTTGGACACGCACATCTTTACCTTTGGCCATTCTAAGCCAGTAACTTCCAGGAGTTATCTCAGCCTCTGAAAAGCCTCCGTTTTAGTAATGTTTTATAATGTTGTAAAAATGTGCAGAATAAATATTACATTTCAACATTTCTGTCAACGAAGATTTGCATCAGCCTGCGACACATAGTCATTTTGATAGTAGGCTAATATGGCTAATATAGACACGTATATCATGTGTTGCCTTCATTATAACATTCATATAAAACTTTACATTTTTTGCGGCTTCAGACAGATTTGTATTTTTTATTTTTGGTCCAATATGGCTCTTTCAACATTTTGGGTTGCCGACCCCAGCCCTAACCCTATCCTTGGGGCGGCATAGCTCAGTTGGTAGAGTGGCCGTGCCAGCAACTTGAGGGTTCCAGGTTTGATTCCCGCTTCCGCCATCCTAGTCACTGCCGTTGTGTCCTTGGGCAAGACACTTTACCCACCTGCTCCCAGTGCTACCCACACTGGTTTAATAGTAACTTAGATATTGGGTTTCACTATGTAAAGTGCTTTGAGTCAATAGAGAAAAGCGCTATATAAACATAATTTACTTCACTTCACTTCGTCCTAAACCCAAACCTAAACCTAACCGTAACCTTAACTTATTTTGGATCGTTTAGAGCAGGGTTTGTTTTTTCTTAACCTTTTTTGAGCCACGGCAGATTTTTTTCATTGAAAATCAATTCAGAATCGATTCTCGTTTGCAACCAATTTTTGCAATATATTATTGAATATAAGTAAGTGTGGCTTACAAAATGTCTATTTAAGAATAGATTCTTAGAAACAAACAGAAAAACAATTATATTCATTATTCATTATTGTTTATGCTTCACTGATGAGAGTATTTGGCTAACCCCGTTTTCTCCTACTAATTTTGGCGGTCCTTGAACTCGCCGTAGTTGGTTTACGTGTACAACTTTCTCCGACGCTGCCACAGAAAGACGTGTTTTATGCCACTCTTTCTTTGCCTAATTTTGTCCACCAAACGTTTTATGCTGTGCGTGAATGCACAAAAGGTGAGCTTTGTTGATGTTATTGACTTGCTCGGAGTGCTAATAATCCATGCTATTTAGGCTAGCTGTGTGCACATATTGCATCCTTATGCCTCGTTTGTAGGTACATTTAATTTCCTCTACTTATGTCCTCTGTGTATTTAATTATCTGTATGTCTGATTGTGTGCCATGTTGTTCCAGACCACAGCAAACGTTACCCAGCTTGCAAAGATTGGAATAAATATTTTCTTTAACTTGGAGACACACATCTATACCTTTGGCCATTCTAAGACAGTCCTTTCCAGGAGTTATCTCACCCTCTGAGGCACTTACTTAATGTGTTGCCTTCATTATAACACTTATATAAGGCTTTTAACTTTTTGCGGCTCCAGACAGATTAGTTTTTTGTATTTTTGGTCCAATATGGCTCTTTCAAATCCCTGGTTTGTATAGAAAAATGCATTAGGATTTACAAATCCTTTGCACATCATTACTAATCTCATTTGAATGTCGACACAAGAGAGAGGAACATCCATTCTTTGAAGAATCACAATAAAAAACTCCAGTCTGCTTTAAATCTGAGGCCACAGCGTGACAGAACGTCACCTAAAACTAAAGTCATAAAAATGTGATATTGCCAAAGACCGCCACCGAGCGAGCGGACATAAATAAGACAGATGTCCGTCCCCGTTAATATAACACAAAGAGCGAGCGAGGAGAAAATAAAACACCTCGTTGTAATGACTCCAAATCAGGCAGCACAAATGTCAGCCCGGCGTCACAATGAAGCAGTTTGATGTCCAATCCATTTCCTGTGAAAGTGGCGGAGTAGCGAGAGAGCGTTAGAGGGGATTTAGTGAAGGCGGTGAAATATGGCACATTTGCTTTCTTTCGCAACCCCCGAGGCATTGTGCCTTTGGAATAATTAGAGCCTAATTCTGTCTAATTAACGGACTCAATTACTCCTGAAGAAAGCTCATCAAAATGATGGCAGGAAAGCAGAGAAAAGAAATGCGAGTGTTTTTTCCTTAATTAATGAACTGAGTTGAATAACAGCCAAGGAATTAAACATTTCCCCCAATGTGTATGAATTGCAAATTGGAGCATGTTTTTTTTTCTTTTTTTTTTTTTTTTTTTTTTTTTCTCTCCAGGAGCCCCGGGGCAAAATTGCTGTCAAGTAGCTTTGTAAAAAGTCAAAGTGCCGATGCAGCACTAACAAACGACTTCGGATTAGCATCTTTAGCACATGCGGTGGGTCTGACGGAGAGCGCTGAATTAATATGCCGTCTGTGTGCCGGCGCTCCCATCGGCCACGGCTTCCTGATCCGAACACAGACAATAAACCCAGCACCGACATGAACTTTATGGAGCACTTTTTTTTTTTTTTATTTTGTATTTTTTTCTAAATCCTGACCAAGTGGTTGTGTGTCAGTTGCGTATTTCACAAACTTGAGATGTTGATACAAGTCTTGTTAAACTGCTCAGCTGAGAAAGACCCCTTCAAATACACACACACACACACACACACACACACACACACACACACACACACACACACACACACACACACACACACACACACACACACACACACACACACACACACACACACACACACACACACGGGTGTCCGGGGGTCGAAAACTTTTTTTATGTGTTTTCAGGGCCCGACGTGCATCTGTGTGTGTGTGTGTGTGTATGCATCTGTGTGTGTGTGTATGCTGTGCTCAGCAGCTTTGAAGGCCCAAGGGTCGGCTAAGCTAACTCACTAGCTCAGCAGTCTTCAGCTCATTCGCTGAGGTGCTAGAAAACAAACTTAAAGGCCCGATATAATCACCCATATGTAGACCAGGAGAGCAACTCTAGCACATTGAAACGTTCAGGGCCAGTTGGAAAAATCGGTTTGTGCAGGGGTTAAGGAATAACAGGTACATAGGAGAGAGTAAAAAGACTACCGTATTTTTCAGACCATAGGGCACTGTGTTCCCATAAGGCGCACTGCCGATGAGCGGGTCTAGTCAGGTCTTTTTTTTTTATACAAAAGGCCTAAAGGGTCATATTATGATTTTTTTTTCTTCTAAATTTAAAACACTATCTTGTGGTCTACACTAGTGAAACCATGACGTATTGTCTGGTGTGCCATGGGAGATTATGTCATTTCACCTAATTGGGTTAAACATATTTTTTTGCAATCCGGTAATTATGATCCGCAAATAATGTGCCTATTGACTTCCATCGCAGAATGACAACTACCTAATGACCGCAAACATTGTACAGTAAGTGATATTCTATTAAGTTTGTTGGCTCTCATGAAGTCTGCCGTGGAACAGTAATCAGTGATGAAATTTTAAAAAAGGGCAAACATTGTGATGCGTTTTTGAAATTATAATGATCAAAATACGTAAATATTTGAATTTTTATTATGAATGTGCCTGTTACTACAATACATATACAAACCCCGTTTCCATATGAGTTGGGAAATTGTGTTAGATGTAAATATAAATGGAATACAATGATTTGCAAATCATTTTCAACCCATATTCAATTGAATGCACTACAAAGACAAGATATTTGATGTTCAAACTCATAAACTTTTTTTTTTTTTTGCAAATAATAATTAACTTAGAATTTCATGGCTGCAACACATGCCAAAGTAGTTGGGAAAGGGCATGTTCACCACTGTGTTACATGGCCTTTCCTTTTAACAACACTCAGTAAACATTTGGGAACTGAGGAGACACATTTTTTAAGCTTCTCGGGTGGAATTCTTTCCCATTCTTGCTTGATGTACAGCTTAAGTTGTTCAACAGTCCGGGGGTCTCCGTTGTGGTATTTTAGGCTTCATAATGTGCCACACATTTTCAATGGGAGACAGGTCTGGACTACAGGCAGGCCAGTCTAGCACCCGCACTCTTTTACTATGAAACCACGTTGATGTAACACGTGGCTTGGCATTGTCTTGCTGAAATAAGCAGGGGCGTCCATGGTAATGTTGCTTGGATGGCAACATATGTTGCTCCAAAACCTGTATGTACCTTTCAGAATTAATGGCGCCTTCATAGATGTGTAAGTTACCCATGTATTGGGCACTAATACACCCCCATACCATCACAGATGCTGGCTTTTCAACTTTTCGCCTATAAAATCCGGATGGTTCTTTTCCTCTTTGTTCCGGAGGACACGACGTCCACAGTTTCCAAAAACAATTGGAAGTGTGGACTCGTCAGACCACAGAACACTTTTCCACTTTGCGTCAGTCCATCTTAGATGAGCTCGGGCCCAGCAAAGCCGGCTGCGTTTCTGGGTGTTGTTGATAAACGGTTTTCGCCTTGCATAGGAGAGTTTTAACTTGCACTTACAGATGTAGCGACCAACTGTAGTTACTGACAGTGGGTTTCTGAAGTGTTCCTGAGCCCATGTGGTGATATCCTTTACACATTTATGACACTTGTTGATGCAGTACAGCCTGAGGGATCGAAGGTCACGGGCTTAGCTGCTTACGTGCAGTGATTTCTCCAGATTCTCTGAACCCTTTGATGATATTACGGACCGTAGATGGTGAAATCCCTAAATTCCTTGCAATAGCTGGTTGAGAAAGGTTTTTCTTAAACTGTTCAACAATTTGCTAACGCATTTGTTGACAAAGTGGTGACCCTCGCCCCATCCTTGTTTGTGAATGACTCTGCATTTCATGGAATCTACTTTTATACCCAATCATGGCACCCACCTATTCCTAATGTGCCTGTTCACCTGTGGGATGTTCCAAATAAGTGTTTGATGAGCATTCCTCAACTTTATCAGTATTTATTTCCACCTTTCCCAACTTCTTTGTCGCGTGTTGCTGGCATCAAATTCTAAAGTTAATGATTATTTGCAAAAAAAAAAAAGTTTATCAGTTTGAACATCAAATATGTTGTCTTTGTAGCATATTCAACTGAATATGGGTTGAAAAGGATTTGCAAATCATTGTATTCCGTTTATATTTACATCTAACACATTTTCCCGACTCATATGGAAACAGGGTTTGTATACTTACATCATGTATATAAAACCCTAATGGAGGTGTTTGGATGTTTTTTTAGGGGCTCTATAGGCAGAATTGAACCGCTCCCACAAGCTCCTTTGTAAGCAGACTTTTGATAGAAATTATTTGATGGTTAGAATGCATTAAACAAATCCATCTGTCGTCATGTCTTTGATAAGGATTATGATTAATAGGCAAAATTCCAAAAAAAGTGCAGTTCCCCTTTTAAGTAGTGCGAGAGAATACTGCAGTTGGGCACCTTTTTTTTTTTCATTTCAGTACATGGGAGAATAGGACCCAAAGTGAATATGAATAACTACCAGGGAGGGCGTGGCGGAGTTGGAAGAGTGGCCGTGCCAGCAACCTGACAGTTCCTGGTACGATCCCCAGCTTCTACCAACCTAGTCACGTCCGTTGTGTCCTTGAGCAACACACTTCACCCTTGCTCCTGATGGGTCGTGGTTAGGGCCTTATATGGCAGTTCCTGCCATCAGTGTGTGTATGAATGGGTGAATGTGGAAATAGTGTCAAAGTACCTTGAAGGTAGAAAAGCGTTATACAAGTATAATCCATTTACCATTTACCAGCACATTTTTGAAGGATGACAGCCCTGGTAGGGGATGATTTCTGGGGTGCGGTTTACAAGACGCTTGTGGAATAAATACACAATAAAAACCCAGTTAGACTTACAAAGTGTATCAATAACATTATTCTCCTTCTCTCGGAAAAGCTCTTTATTGTATTGCTGTTGTTCTTATTTTCTTTTAGTTGCAATTTGCCTCTCTGCAAAAAGGCAGCAGCAACAAGCACCTGCAGTTTCATGTGCACCCCCCTCATGTATCGTACTTGGTCTATCTCCTTTTTTGTTGCAGTACCTGGTTGCTGGGCATTGCCATCCGCGCGCACACCTGATGCTCGTCATCTCCTGACTACTTAGGCTCTGCAATCCCGTTGCTCATCGCAAGATTCACCGATGAAGCATCCTTCCAAACGTCTTCATCTCCTCTGCTTTGGCTTATATCGCACTCCTTGTCCCCGCTTTGTTGTGTAGTTTTTAGTTTATATTTGCTCACTGTCTTTTTTGAGTGCTCCTTTTATTTATTTTTTCTCCTCTGCATTTGGGATCCTATTCCGGCTAAACCGGGGATCAGCAACCCGCGGCTCTCGAGCCGCATGCGGCTCTTTAGCACCGCCCTAGTGGCTCCCTGGAGCTTTTTCAAAAATGGAAAAAGAAAGGGGGAAACATTTATTTTTTGTTTTAATAATGTTTCTGTAGGAGGACAAACATAACACAAACCTTCCTAATTGTTAGAAAGACCACTGTTTATGTTATACATCTTTCACTGATGAGAGTATTTGGCCAGCGCCGTTTTGTCCTTCTAATTTTGGTGGTCCTTGAACTCACCGTAGTTAGTTCATGCGTACAACTTTCTCCAACGCTGCCACATAAAGACATGTTTTATGGCACTCTTTCTTTGTCTCATTTTGTCCACCAAACGTTTTATGCTGTGCGTGAATGCAGAAAGGTGAGCTTTGTTGAGGTTATCGACTTGCGTGGAGTGCTAATAAAGCATGCTATCGTGCTATTTGGGCTAGCTGTGTGTACATATTGCATCATTATGCCTCGTTTGTAGGTATATTTGAGTTCATTTAATTTCCTTTACTCATGTCCTCTGTGTATTTAATTTATATTTGCATGTCTCATGACACATTATCTGTATGTAATATTGGCTGCATTTCTGATTGTGTACCGTGTTGTTCCAGACCACAGCAAATGTTACCCAGCTTGAAAAGATTGTAATAAATCCATTAGAAGAAGACAGCCTGTCCTTTCCTTTAACTAGGACACACACATCTATACCTTTGGCCATTCTAAGACAGTCATTTCCAGGAGTTATCTAACCCTCTGAGACACTTACTTAGGCTATGTCTACACTAAGCCGGATAACCCTTTAAACAAATAATTATTTAGCCTAAGCCCCGTTTCAGCCACACTAAACCATCATTTAAGGTTCCCCTCCGCGGGCAACTATTTACACGGGTAAGTGCGCCGTGTATTTCTTGAATCTCTGGCTCTTAGCTTCGGATGGACTCATTGATTGTTTACAAACTGAGTTCAGAGAGGAAGTGACGCCAGAAAGACCATGCCCCACACAGGAAGTGACATCAGAAAGAACGCGCCACAGCCAGCTTCATAATAAAGTGGTTTCGTAACTGGGAGGTAACCACTGGAAATACGGAGACGAGTCATCCACACATGCCCGTGTTTCTCCTTCCGTCTGTACAAACGCTTGTGGAAATCACACATGAATACCTTAAGAGAAAGCGATTGCAGCTATTTGGGATACAACACTTCTCAGATGGCAAGAGAACTTTCGAATGTCCAGGCCAGCTGTGATTCTACTTACCGAAAAACTTTGTCCATTTGTCGAAGGAAAAACAAGGTAGCGTGTGCTTTGTATTACCTGGCCGTCGAGGGAAGACTACGGAAAACGGCGAATGCTTTTGGACTGGAAAAGCAGACTGTATCAGTTATTGTCCGCCATGTATGGTGGGATTTATCCTGGATAACCTTAGAAGGGGACTTACTCCATGTTTAAAGTTACTGAGTGAAGATGAGGAGTTTGCAATACACAGGTGAGTATTCCAGAGTGAAGGACCTCTGTGTTTAATGGAAAGCTAATTAAGAGTGATACGGCCAAAGATAGGACGGATATAATTAGTTTTAGTATTATGATCATGAACTTGCGAATTGGTCTTAAGATAATCTTTGAAAGGTTTAGGAAGCGTGTTAGGGAGGTAAGTACATTTATAGATAAAAGAAGAGGATTGAACTGTGTTGATATCATAAATAGATAGTACACTTAGTTTCCAAAACAGAGGAGCAGATGGAGCCAAATAGTTAGAGGAGGGAGCTATTCTTACAAATGTATTTTGCATAATGAATAATTTGTGCACATTTAATGGATATGTACTAGCCCAGAAAATATTGCAATAGATAAGATATGGATACATCGAACTGTAATAAAAAGTTAAAAGGCAAGCCTGATGAACCAAACCCCTGATTCTTCTGATGATACCAAGAGATCTTGACACTTTGTTGGTTACTGAACCTATGTGTCCTGTCCATGCCAATTTTTCATCGACTAGGATACCTAGACATTTGGTAGATGAAACTTGAGTAATTTTGATTCCTCCAATATAAATCGTAACACTCTGTTTACAGCAGGTTTTGTTTTTGCTTGCAAACACAATAAAGTTGGATTTTTTTACATTTAAATATGATATTAATCTGCAGTTTATTGTGCGATTGGCATGAATGATGATGTCATACTTACATTAAAGACATTACACAGGCTGTCATGGCATATGATAGATGTATGTATGTGACGTATAATTAAAAATGTATCTGCAAACATTATATTGGTGACATGCTGACAAACAGAAGCAGGTGCTATCTAACCCAGTTTATTAGGGTAGGTAGCCTCAGCTTGCTTCATCTCAGATTTCTTTCTCTCTTATATTTGATCAAGAAATGTGTATTTTTACTGAGGGAAATGTTTTTGTTTTTGTTTTTTTTTTACAAAGGACCGGTATAAGATTGTAACAGCTTACACGCTGGAGTTGTTGACAATATTGGAGGACGACGTGAAGCACATTGGTAATAACATAGGGTTATAACCATTCGTTTTAACTATGATACTAATTGATTCGATATGTGTGGTTGCCAATACAATTCAGATACGATCTCATTTTTTTTTTAGAACGATTGGATCCGAAACTATTCAGTGAGGTGAGATTGATTCAGTAACTTTATAGCAAACACATTTCAACCAGTGTGACTGTGATATAAATACTTGATATTGGACGTTGCAGGTGAAGTTTTCTATATTCCTGTTGTTTCTTGTAAGGGAATTGGGTATAAATGAATAATAGATACTAACAGGCAAGTAAACAACAATGCATTCACATCTTATTTGAATAAAGTGCAACGAAAACCTTCGGTTGAATTAACACGAGGAAACCTTTTCTGCTCACATTTTCAAACGACAGTAAACAACATTTTAACTGTAGGATAGGATACGATAGGATAGACTTGTATTTATCCCACAATGGGGAAATTACATTGTTGCAGTGCAGGTTTTTACATACAGTAACAGAAATAAAGTGTAGTGAAAAAAATAGAAATACATACTTCTTATTGCTCAATGAGAACTTCTGCAGATGGCAACAGTTTGAAGTCAGGCCATTTTCCTGCTAAATAAACTCCATATCTGTATTCTGTTCTCTGTCCTGGCATCCCTGTTTATAGTGTTGGCCCCTCACTTCCTAATTTCCATAGCCTCCTTGATCCATCTTTTCTATTTATTTCTTCCTGATAAAATGCCTTTTCTTTGGCTGCCAGTAGAATGTTGTTGTGTACTGGAAGCCGGTGCGTTGCCGTACCTTGCTCTGTTATCACTTCCGTTTTGTCGGCCGCGTCCCTTGCACCGATGTGTATTTCTGGTCTTGTCATCCTCGTCCGGACAGAAGGGCGACACGGCAGTGCGGCTGGATCAAAATAGACGTCGGAGATGCTTTACTGAACCAAAAGTTGCTTTATTACGAGCGAGCGTCATTATACAGGACCGCAGTTCCTGGAGGAGGTTGGGTCAAGAAAATGTGTCTCTGCCCACTTGGAGAAGCCAAACCATCATTTTTTATATTCCTCCTCTCTGTCTCTGGGCGTGTGCTAATTCAGGACAGCACACCCTGACGATAAAGGGGGATTTTTGTGTATAAGTGTCTGGAAAACAACTGCATTAAGTCACAACTTAAATGTTGGCGTTGAGCTAGACAGGTAGTCTCTTCCCAAGGATAGGGCTATCACTTTTGCATTCCAAAGTCCCAATTAGAGGCTCTTTCCTACGAGAAGTGATCCAATCCAGCTGCGAATGTCAAACTAAGGGGCCTTATCTTATAATGCTCAAACTGAAATACCACTATTTACTTAAACTTGGTGGTTCTAATTCTCCAAGGTGAATGTAAACATTCACCATAAGCAAAACATAATGAGTTAATTCATTCACTTCAGTACCTTAACGTTGTGTTACTGCTTTATATTATTGTGTTGGGTCTTCTGTATTTGTGGTGGCTTTTGCAATCGCGCTGTAACTGAAAGTTGTTGCGTTGTAATTCATAAGATTGTCTTGTGGCGTTTGCGTTTGTTATGACTTTTCTTGACCATCGTTTGTGTCCACCATTTTTGTTTTGACGTCACAGACAGGCAAATATACTTAACGTTTAACGTCCTTATCATTAAAAGAGTTAAACTTAATAATAGTCTGCCGTTCTTAAATCCAATGTTTTCCTTTTGCTAGTATCGAAAAAATCGATCGATACCCTTTTAAAACGATCCTGGATTGATACCTATCTTCGGAAGTCAAACTTGCCGAGCTCAGGTCGATATACTTGAAATTCAAGACTATAAATCGATCTTTCAATACATCGGTCAATCGTTACAAGTCCGAGTAATAACAATGCTCTGTCAACTAATGAGTGCATCGAATGACAAAAGCTTCATAACAGTTAGTCAAAGGCTAATAAGCTAATTGATGCTAGCGCATACTTGCCAACCTTGAGACCTCCGATATCGGGAGGTGGTGGGGGGGGGGGCGTGGTGGTGGGGGGGGCGTGGTTGGGTAGGGGGCGTGGTTAAGAGGAGAGTATATTTACAGCTAGAACTCACCAATTCAAGTATTTCATATATATATATATATATATATATATACAGTATATATATATATATATATATATATATATATATATATATATATATATATATATATATATATATATATATATATATATGTATGAAATACTTGACTTTCAGTGAATTCTAGCTATATATATATATATATATATATATATATATATATATATATATATATATATATATATATATATATATATATATTTTTTTTTTTTATTGTACATATAAATAAAATAAATACTTGAATTTCAGTGTACCGGAGGCTATCCAGTAGATGGCAGCATTGTCCTGTTTAACTTCTCCGTTCATGAATGAGTATATCATTTCGGCCACCGTGTTCAATGGAGAAGTCTGTTCTACAAAATTTACAGGCAACATACACCTTCCCCTTCGAACTGTCCTGGATGAACTGAAATTCTTGTTTCCATTCGTTTTGGAACTTGCAAGCGTATTTCTTCATCTTGCTCGTCGACGGCGTCGCCATGTCTGTAACTTCCTCGTTCTTCTGCTTCGTCTCCTTGTTGTGTGCGCAGTTGTGCACTCTACTCTCTAAAAGCCGTAGATGTTATGACGTCATTGGGCAGGCAAGCTGTTTATATTGTGGGAAAGCGGACGTGAGAACAGGCTGTCCCCACTCAGGTGCACATTGAGCTGGAGGGGGCGTGGCCTCCAGCTCCGGCTGAATACCGGGAGTTTGTCGGGAGAAAATTTCTGCCGGGAGGTTATCGGGAGAGGCGCTGAATACCGGGAGTCTCCCGCTAAAAACGGGAGGGTTGACAAGTATGTGCTAGCGTGTCTGATTAATCACCTATCCAACTTCTTGCCATTTTACTTTTCAGGCATGTTTGAGTACGCTCTTTGGCTGTCACTCTGCTTAAATGGAGTTTGCACTTTTTTGGAATTTTGCCCATCATTCTGAATCCCAGATTGGTAATGTACAGCAAAAATGAGAGACATGTACAGCAAAAATGAGAGTCATCTATCCATCCATCCATTTTCTACCGCTTGTCCCTTTTGGAGGCCGCGGGGGGTGCTGGAGCTGATCTCAGCTGCATTCGGGCGGAAGGCGGCGTACACCATGGACAAGTCGCCACCTCACCACAGGGCGAGAGTTATCTCTTCCGCCTATAAAGCCCTCTTAAAAAAATATCTAAAAACCGCCAACAACACTCCATTGCTTATCAACCAAGCATTAGCAAGATTGTTATTATAAAAGCTAACACAGACAAGTTATTGCTTATGCAGCCATTGACATACTGAGTCGGTGAGCTGCTGCATCGCCCTTGAGTTGGTAAATGTTAATTCTAGATGACAAATCATGCCTCTCACTTGTATAGTAGAAGGCTGTGGCCATAAACATGTATTGGACACCTCGGTCACTTAGGACGGATTGACGCTCATCCGTGTGAACTGGACTTTGGCCGAGAGCTAGTGGGCAGCCTAGGACAGAGTCGGCTCTCTTGATTGCTTTGTTGGGTCTGTCCCTGTTGCTGGCCAAGCTGACCCCCCCAGCTCAGCAGACCATGGCGTGGCACACCGCACAGGCCACCACAGTATATGGGTGTTGAAAGAGTAAGTTGTTTTGTTATGTTGTTTGTCTATGCATGGTGCAATTGTATGTGCCCAATTTGTATTATTTATGGCTTATTCTGTTTTACTTTTGTAACTGTACACTACCATTCAAAAGTTTGGGGTCACGTTGAAATGTCCTTATTTTTTAAGGAAAAGCACTGTACTTTTCAATGAAGATAACTTTAAACTAGTCTTAACTTTAAAGAAATACACTCTATACATTGCTAATGTGGTAAATGACTATTCTAGCTGCAAATGTCTGGTTTTTGGTGCAATATCTACATAGGTGTATAGAGGCCCATTTCCAGCAACTATCACTCCAGTGTTCTAATGGTACAATGTGTTTGCTCATTGGCTCAGAAGGCTAATTGATGATCAGAAAACCCTTGTGCAATCATGTTCACACATCTGAAAACAGTTTAGCTCGTTACAGAAGCTACAAAACTGACCTTCCTTTGAGCAGATTGAGTTTCTGGAGCATCACATTTGTGGGGTCAATTAAACGCTCAAAATGGCCAGAAAAAGAGAACTTTCATCTGAAACTCGACAGTCTATTCTTGCTCTTAGAAATGAAGGCTATTCCACAAAATTGTTTGGGTGACCCCAAACTTTTGAACGGTAGTGTATGTAAAAATGGTGAGGCTTAATTGGCAGCTGGTTGGATCAGCTCTGCTCTTTAAAAAAAATGTGGATTATGTCCTTTGTGTTCTTTGATGTGTTTTACTTTATTTTGTCTGAACTTCTTGTATCTGCCCTGCAACCACATAAATCCCCCACTGTAGGATAAATAAACTCAACAAAGAAATCAAATTATGACATTGTTTGATTTTACAGAATCAGTACCCATTTGTACCGACGGACTTCGGTCGGTACACACAAAAGTACAGAATTAAGTACCCATCCCAACCAGTCATATAAATTAAAGACAAATTGTGACCATCTGTCACTTCACTTCAGTTTGTGTTTCATTGTTTGGTGTTTATTTCCTGTCAGCGCTCTTATTTTTTGTTTCTTTTCCTGCATGTCTCCTTGAGCGCTCGTTCCCCTCACCTGTCCCTGATTGGCAGCCGGGCACACCTGGTTGCAGTTGCCAATCAGGCGGCTATTTATGACTGTCTCGCCTGTTCCTCGGTGCTCGAGGATCGACTATGTTTAGAACCTTTGTATGCATGACTGCTTCTCCCTATTTTGAGTATTCAAAGACTCTTACCTGCTTATCGTTCTCCTGGTTCCTGCATATTGGGGTCAAAACTACCGCAGCCTTGCGGGTTTCTGACATAAGTAACTCAAATAGCTCTTTTTTGTCAAAATAGTTCTCATTGTGAAGCAAGTTAGAGGCCTGCTATATTATAAAGCTGCTCACTCAATTCATTCTGTCTTAAGTTAACCGGGACATGTTTTTATTTAAGAAAAATGTAAATTTTAGCTGGTTAATTTTGTTATTTAGTGCCAAAAAAATATTATTGAAAAACGTATTTGTTTAAGAAATAATACAATTAAATTGTGTTATTGGTAAAAGTTTTTTTTTTAAATAATTTATTTGTAACTTAAAACACTACCACAAACCGTTTTCAGTGAAATTTGTTTTACATTTATTTACAGCAGGGGTGTCAAATGTACGGCCCGAGGGCCGGATCAGGCCCGCGAACAGGTTTTAACCGGCCCGCGGGATGAGTTTGCTAAGTATAAAAATTCACCTGAAATTTTTGAATGAAAGAAACAGCTGTTCTAAATGTGTCCACTGGATGTCGCAATATCAATTATTTGTATCTTTGTAGATGCTACATATGTACAGAATAAACCACATGATGTTATGTTAGTAGATCAGTCGAGGAAAATGATCAAACTACACAAATTAGTGATGGGTTGATGAGGCGTCATGAAGCGTTTCGACACATTGCAAAACTGTATTGATACTGGGTCGATACTGTGTCACTAAATACTGACATCTGCTGGACATTAAAAAGCCCTACAGGTAACCTATGGACCGACTCAACAGACACTGACTTTATGACCTAGTATATACAATAATATATACCAAGTCATTGTATTTCATTTAGGATTATTTCATATCTTAATTTAAATAAAAATATATTTTTGTCTTTTTTAGATACAGTCAATAAATAATGTGAACATGTATCGTGACTAGGATGGTAGAAGGAGGGGATTGAACCCCAGTAACCAGCAACCCTCCGATAGCTGGCACGGCCACTCTACCAACTTCGCCACGCCGTCTTCCTGTAACTTTCTCTAGTACCAGCATTCCATGATTAATATCAATAAATTAACATTAATAATAAATGACAGAAAAATAAGCACACGTATGACTGAGGAGTCATAGTGAACTTTGTGTGGTGTTTGAGTTGTCTGACTTTTTGTGTGGCCATAAACGCACCAGTGGCTTAGTGGTATGCGTGTGGAAATAGTGTCAAAGCGCTTTGAGTTCCTTAGAAAGGTAGAAAAGCGCTATACAAGTACAACCCATTTACCATTTGTTGACGAACACCGTTAGGGCCGCTGGTTGTCACTGTCACTTAAAGTGGCATTTCAAAACTACACAGAATAAATGTGTTTATTTTGTTTAGAATTCAGGTGGGTTTGATTTGGTGCGCGGCATATATTTGCTGTGCGGCGCGCAGAAGACGCTTGAGCAGTGCGCAATTGCGCAGGCGCGCACCTTAGAGTGAACGTTGCTCACAGGGCACAGAGGAGGCGTCAGTGCGATACAGTTCGCGTATCGGTCACGTGACCAAAGCAGCTCATGATCGGTCACGTGACTTTCTAAAGGCGGTACGCGCACCGACACGGGGTACCGCTCTATGAGCTCGACGCATGCGCCGATGCATCTGTGTTGCCGGACCCATCACTAACACAAATATATCCTGTAATTTGATTTCGATATGTATTTTTTTTTGTCTTCATTGAAAATGAACACCAATGAGTTGACTGATGAACATTATCACATCATTTATTCAGAAAATATAAATAACGACAAATAAATGATTAACCGCAACATGTAAGTGTAAACAAAACCCAACAACATTATGATTTGTACATTTTCAGAATGTGCTTGTCCTGTTTTTAAACAAAGAAAACAATCTGAAGTTGTCTTTATTTTTAACTTATCGTGCCGTGATTTTACCAGTCCGGCCCATTTGGGAGTACATTTTTCTCCATGTGGCCCCCGATCTAAAATGAGTTTGACACCCCTGATTTACAGTAACAATAAAGGATTCTATTGATCTATATTATGAGTAAAGGGTCAATAAATAAACCATGTTAATGTTATTTTACGTCATTTTACTTGAGTTGACGTCTTGTTAAGTCAGTTTTAACAGTGTATGACAATATACGACGACGTGTGTGGAAAAAAAGGGAAACTTTCTGAGAGGCATTTTATTTTGGTGTGTTCATTTGGCATTAGACGTGCCATGACACGCCTTGTTTACATTTGGAATTGGGAAAAAGGAGTTTAAAATCATCCAATTAAAGTTGTACCCCTCCAGAGACCCAGTGCCCTTTCTCTCCTCAGATTATTGGGCAGCACCCACTGTGAAAAAGCATTTGACTGCATTAACAGCAAATGAGCCCATCTTTGTTTTGTTCATTAAAGCGCCATTGTGAAGATGGTAAAATTGATAAGAGTCACCGCCACAAAGTTCCACATTCGCACTCCTCGGTTGACATTTTTCATATTTGGTGGGCGTAATTGCTCCCATTAATAAAAACAAAAACAGACGCTGGTACAGTTCAAGTAGTGATATAACGCCCATGTATGATAGCCTGCTATTTGAGCACTGTCTCCAATGATCATCGTTTAGGAGCACCTACTGTGTTTTTAATATCCTGTAAATCTAATTAAGAAGCAATACTGTGGTTTTGGGCTTGTGTGCAAACAAGTATTGGCACACAGTACCGTTGACGATGTGAAAATTGAAATTAGGAAAAAAATAAATGAAACCAAACAAACAAATCTGAGACCTCGTAACTGTTTATGTCAAGATGTTAAAATCAATAAGAGGAGTGTTTATTAGCTCAAACTGCGGGCCTCATATCTCTTAACGGTCGGCGTGTTGCTTTGAAGATGCTGAACAGGAGTAGACAGGTAGAGAGACACGCCATTTCCCCACCTAAATGCATCTCAAACAATACAGATGGCTGTTGTGTCCCATCTGTTAAAGAAATGGTGCGATCTCATTCCTGAGGGTTATTTCACTTTTAGACTGAATAGCATGTGGCACAGCATAAACAGGATCCCGGCTTATAAAAGGCTTCACTGGTTTTACCATTTGTAATTAGCAAAAAATAGACGCCAGTAATCTGCCCTCTCGTAATAGTCTTACAAGAAGTCATTAGTTCATCACATTAGTTTGCAAAGTTCAAAGAGGAGTCTGGACAATGGGGGGTGGGAACACGTACTGTAGGCCAGTGGTTCTCAACCTTTTTTCAGTGATGTACCCCCTGTGAACATCTTTTTAATTCAAGTACCCCCTAATCAGAGCAAAGCATTTTTGGTTGAAAAAAAGAGATAAAGAAGTAAAATACAGCACTATATCATCAGTTTCTGATTTATTACATTGTATAACAGTGCAAAAATATTGCTCATTTGTTGTGGTCTTTCTTGAACTATTTGGAAAAAAAGATATACAAATAACTAAAAACTTGTTGAAAAATAAACAAGTGATTCAATTATAAAAAAAAGATTTCTACACATAGAAGTAATCATCATTTAAAGTGCCCTCTTTGGGGATTGTAATAGAGATCCATCTGGATTCATGAACTTAATTGTAAACATTTCTTCACAAAAAAAGAAATCTTTAACATCAATATTTATGGAACATGTCCACAAAAAATCTAGCTGTCAACACTGAATATTGCATTGTTGCATTTCTTTTCACAGTTCTTTTTGACAGACATTTTAAAAAATCTCACGTACCCCTTGGCATACCTTCAAGTACCCCCAGGGGTACGCGTACCATCATTTGAGAACCACTGCTGTAGGGGATTCCTGAAGAAGTGCGGGGAAGACATTTTGCCTGGGAAATGTGTACTGTATATGTGTATTTGTATGCATTTGCTGACAGTCGGCATACCAATGAGAGCAGACATTATAAGTCGCTGTTTTATGTTCTTATTTGAAACATTGAGGGCATTGCAAAGGACGCATGCTATGGGCTCTGCGAAATCAATGCACCCAGGAAAGTAGTTCTGGTAATGCTTAAAATGCCCAAAATACTGTAAATATTTCTTGTTATCATGAATGACCTGTTACAACACTACATACATACTTACAGCATGTTTATAAAACATTGTTGGAGGCTTTTGGAGGTATTGGTTGTCACAGACAACCAATACAGATAGAGAGCCAACATCTCAACATCAATGGTATTAATCGAAATAACGGAAGAGATCACAAAAGCAAATGATAGTAAAAATGTGCTTCTGCAGTGTTTATGGATTTAACAAAGGCATTTGACACAATTAATCATAGCATCTTAATAAACTAATTAGAACGGTATGGCACCAGAGGGTTGGTCTTGAACTGAGTAAGAAGTTACTTAACTAACAGGAAGCAATACGTGAAGATAGGCGGACACACTTCCACAGAGATACAAATATCTTGTGGTGTACCTCAGGGATCAATTCTCGGACCAAAATTGTTCAATCTCTATATAAAGGACATTTGTAAAGTTACAAAGGACTTAAAGTTAGTATTATTTGCAGGTGATACAACTGTGTTTTGTTCAGGAGAGAACACACAGAAGATAATACAAAATAATAACAGAAGAAATTAACAAATTAAAAAGATGGTTTGACAAAAACAGACTATCTTTGAATCTCAGTAAGACTAAAATAATGCTATTTGGTAGCAGTAGAAGAGAAAGTCAACCACAAATACAAATAGACAGACTAAATATTGAAAGGGTAAAAGAAAACACATTTTTGGGTGAAATAATAGATGATAAAAATGAATTGGAAATCTTATGTAAAAAATATAGAACATAAAGTAGCAAGAAACACATCAATAATGAATAAAGCAAAACATGTTCTAGACCAAAAATCACTTCATATTCTCTACTGCTCGCTAGTGTTACCATATCTGAGTTATTGTGCAGAAATATGGGGAAACAACTAAAAATGTGCGCTTCATTCACTAACTGTGTTAAAAAAAAAAAGGTCAATTACAATAATAAATAATGTTGGCTATAGAGAACATACAAACCCTTTATTTATTTAATCACAATTATAGAAATTCTGCGATTTGGTGCATTTACAAACAGCTGAAATGATGTACAAAGCAAACTATAAGCTGCTACCCAAGAATGTACAACAATTCTTCTCAACAAAAGAGGAGAAATATAACCTTGGACGAAAATCTAGTTTAAAACATTTGTATGCTCGTACAACACTTAAAACCTTTAGTATATCAGTATGTGGAATTAAATAATGGAACGGATTAAGCAAATAAATCCAACAAAGCACCAATATGATTCAGTTTGTTCACAAAGTACACATAACAAGAATTATGATGAGTATTTTGAACCCCTTTTTATTTTTTTATTTTTTTGTTGAGACAAATATTATTTATGTATTTAATATTTGTTTGCTTACTGTGGTATATTATTTATTATTTATTTCTTCCCTGTTCTGTTACAGAGAACAAGGAAATTGGATATAATTGCTGTGGTATGAAAAGGGGTAGGATTAAATAAACTCTGCTTCTCCCTACTCCTTTTCGGACGTGCTGTAATGAAACAACTGGAAATGTGTGATGCATTACATTGCATTGTATGCATGTTCCAAATAAAGTGAAACTGAACTGAACTAAACTGAACTGGATTACACTTGTTAATAAATATGCCCTGATGAAGCTAAAAGGGTTATTATCCAAGCTTGTTTGGATTCTTCCCGTGTAATCACGTTCGTGACATTATATTGTGTACCATAACTTTACTGACGGTAAGGTATGTTTTAGCAACCAGTAGATTAACATGAAATACTTTTCAAATAAGATATACAATGCATCCGGAAAGTATTATCAGCACTTCTCTTTTTCCACATTTTGTTATGTTACATCCTTATTTCAAAATGCAATAAATACATTTTTGCTCTGAACATTTTACAGACAATAACCCACAATTACAATGTGAAAATATATATATTTTTATTTTGCAAATGTATTTAAAAAAAAACAATTATAGATTATAAATCATGCCTCTCACTTGCAGTTTTTTGGACTTTTGCCTATCAGTCTTATGTAAGGACATAAACATCTGATTTGTAATGTACTGCAAAAATGAGAGTCATCTATTCCGCCTATAAAGCCCTCTTAGAAAATATCCAAAACCCGCCAACAACAGTCCAATGCTTAGTAACCAAGTATTAGCAATATTGTTATTATAAGATCTTACACAGACAAATTATTGCTTTTGCAGCCTTTTATATACTGAGTCGGTGAGCTGCTGTATCGCCTCTGAGTTGGTAAAAGTTAATTGCAGATTATAAATCATGCCTCTCACTTGTATAGTAGAAGGCTGTGGCCATAAACCGAGAAGTTGGTCAACTTTGACATTCAATTTAGACCCAGATTATGATTATATCTTAATCTGAACATCCTATTAGTCAGCAATCCCAGTGAGAGCAGACATTGTACAGCAAGTGATCGTTTTGTTCTGTTTGTATTTCTTGTTTAGCACTTAGCAATAGTGCTACTTGCTGGATCTGCTTATCACTCGGCTTCTAAAACTTGTCGCTCATCCTCCGTATATTCAGGCTCAAAAATATACATATTTTTGAAGGAAATAGGGAACGTTGTGATGCGTCTGAGTAAATTAAAATGACCAAAATATGTAAATGTTACATGTTATTATGAATGTGCCTGTTCATAAGCGTTCAAACGGAAATTAAGGTTTGACTTTTCAAAATACATTTGGTAAAGCAGCCGTGCCAGCAATTTAAGGGTTCCAAGTTCGATTCCTGCTTCCGCCATCCTAGTAACAGCCATTGTGTCCTTGGGCAAGACACTTTACCCACCTGCTCCCAGTGCCACCCAAACTAGCTTAAAGGTGACTTAAAGAAACTACAAAACTACAAACTAAGATGCACGTTACAATCAAACGGCTGGTGTGTAATAAGTACAATACTTGCAGTACAAACACTTCTTAGAGCGCAACAAAAGACTATTTTCAGTTTGATAGCTAAGACTCATTGTTTTTTTACTACAGTCTACTTACAAAAGAGACTCAGTGGTGTAAGAAAACAAGATATAACAATTGGACAGCCAAGTTATGATAATCAGCTCGCTGTTAAATGTTAAGTAAAAAAAAAAGAGATTTCATTATCAAACAAATTAACATTTATTAACACATGAACACACAGAGAAGTTCCGAAAATGCAGTTAGAAATTGGTACATTGATTCCTAGGTATCGGGAATTGGTACTGTATCGATTTAAATATAAAAAGTACCCAAGCCTATTGTGGATGCAACTTTTTTCAACACATTGTGTCATGATCCGTTGCCCGGATCATAATTTGTTTACTTTTGTCTCCCTCAGTTCTGTTTTCAGCACCCTTGACTTTGTGTGTTTTGGTTACCATGGATGCTGACGAGTTTCACTTGCTTCTGATTAGTGTCGGGGACGCTCACCTGCTGCCGGGCACTAATCAGAGAACTACTTATTCCCGTTTTTTCCCCACGCTCAGTCTGGCTTCCTTGTTTGCACTATGCAACAGTGGCGACGTCTGCTTTTGATTCCTATGCCTGTTTGTATGCTAAGCTTTCACGCTAGCCCTTTCCTTAGCTTTGCTTCCCGTGCTATCGGCACGCTTGTTTTTGTTTATCTGCATTTCCTGCATTATCCCATCATCCCCCCCCCCATTCTCACCACATTCTACAGAGGCACTATAGAGAGCCTACTGACCAACTGCATCTCTGTCTGGACTGGAGCCTGCAGTGCCTCAGACTGGAAGTCTCTACAGAGAGTGGTGAGGACGGCGGAAAAGATCATCGGGACTCATCTTCCTCATATCCAGGAAATCGCAAAAAGCCGCTGCCTGACCAGTGCTCTGAAAATCTGCAGAGACTCCTCCCACCCCACTAAGGACTGTTTTCACTGCTGGACTCTAGGAAGAGGTTCCGCAGCCTCCGAAGCAGAACCTCCAGGTTCTGTAACAGCTTCTTCCCTCAGGCCATAAGACACTTGAACGCATCATAATAATCCCCTCAATTCCCCCCCAAAAACGGATTAACTTGCTGGCAATATAACATACATCCATAAATGTGGATGCATATGCAAAAGTGCAATATATTTATCTGTACAGTAATCTATTTATTTATATCTGCACCTTATTGCTCTTTTATCCTGCACTACAACGAGCTAATGCAACAAAATTCCGTTGTTATCTGTACTGTAAAGTTCAAATATGAATGACAATACAAGGAAGTCTAAGTCTAATGATTTATGGACAATAAATCATTTCCTTACCTGTACTTTGCCTCCGGAGTTCCGTCTGCATCTTGGGTGAACGCTCCACGCAGTAAAATGCGACCCCGTCGTTACACTTTGCTTATTTTTTTCATTCAGTACGACTGCAAAATAAGCCACTATCAGGCCGAAGAAAGTTGCAAATGCCAGCCACTTTGATAAAGAAAGAAAAAGTAGGAAGATAGCGTCCATTCGGCCCGCTCCCTCTCCGCTTATTGCCCTCTTCCCTAACAATAGTCTTTATTGAGGGTAAAAGTGTGTTCAATTAATGAATCATTTATATGCATTCCACATTGTTTTTTGCATGCAAAACTGTATTTATTTGCTATAAATTGTGTTTACTGTTCGTTATTGTGGGTGTCTGGAATGGATTGATTAGATTTACATTAAACTGTATCTTATGGGAAAAAATGGCTTGGGTTTGAAAGAGGTTACCAACACAAGTTCAGGTAACGCTTAAAGGCCTACTGAAATGATTTTTTTAAATTTAAACGGGGATAGCAGATCCATTCTATGTGTCATACTTGATCATTTCGCGATATTGCCATATTCTTGCTGAAAGGATTTAGTAGAGAACATCGACGATAAAGTTCGCAACTTTTGGTCGCTGATAAAAAAAAAAAAAGCCTTGCCTGTACCGGAAGTAGCGTGACGTCACAGGAGGAAGGGCTGCTCACATTTCCCCATTGTTTACACCAGCAGCGAGAGAGATTCGGACCGAGGAAGCGACGATTACCCCATTAATTTGAGCGAGGATGAAAGATTCGTGGATGAGGAACGTGAGAGTGAAGAATTAGAGTGCAGTGCAGGACATATCTTTTTTCGCTCTGACTGTAACTTAGGTACACGGGCTCATTGGATTACACACTTTCTCCTTTTTCTATTGTGGATCACGGATTTGTATTTTAAACCACCTAAGATACTATATCCTCTTGAAAATGAGAGTTGAGAACGCGAAATGGACATTCACAGTGACTTTTATCCCCACGACAATACATCGGCGAAACACTTTAGCTACGGAGCTAACGTGATAGCATCGGGCTCAAATGCAAATATAAACCAAAGAAATAAACCCCTGACTGGAAGGATAGACAGAAAAATCAACAATACTATTAAACCCTGGACCTGTAAATACACGGTTAATAATTTCCAGCCTGGCGAAGCTTAACAATGCTGTTGCTAACGACGCCATTGAAGCTAACTTAGCTACGGGACCTCGTCAGAGCTATGATAAAAACATTAGCGATCCACCTACGGCAGCCAGCCCTCATTTGCTCATCAACACCCGTGCTCACCTGCGTTCCAGCGATCGACGGAGTGACGAAGGACTTCACCCGATCACCGATGTGGTCGGCAACCCGGAGACGGAGAAAGTCAAGGTGAGGTCGCCGGCTAGCGCGTCTGCTATCCATCTCAAAGTCCTCCTGGTTGTGTTGTTGTAGTCCGCCGCTAATACACCAATCCCACCTACAGCTTTCTTATTTGCAGTCTCCATTGTTCATTAAACAAATTGCAAAAGATTCACCAACACAGAAGTCCAGAATACTGTGGAATTTTTCGATGAAAACAGCTGTTTGTATTGGAACACAATGGTGTACCAATACTTCCCGTTGCCTCCGTGACGTCACGTGCATACGTCATCATACATAGACGTTTTCAGCCGAAAGTTTTAAAATTTAAAATTGCACTTTATAAGTTAACCCAGCCCTGTTGGCATGTGTTGCAATGTTAAGATTTCATCATTGATGTATAAACTATCAGACTGCGTGGTCGGTAGTAGTGTGTTTCAGTAGGCCTTTGTGTGACCTTCCTCAATTAATCAATGTGCCATGTTGTCCACTTAAACAAATAACATGCCTCCTAGGTTCTCTCCCCGCCCCCCAGGAAATAAGACACAGTTGGTGGCTGCGTGACATCGTAGCAGCAAGGCAGCATGCAAGTCACCAGTGAATTGAAGACAAAAAAATGCAACACATTAGAGTGCTGTGGGAGGACATTATCTGTAAACAACAAACACTCCCTGTCGTAAACCATGGCATCTTTTAAACACTGCTTTTCTTTTCCTAACATTATAGCGACAACCTTTTTTTTCTTTCCTACACCAACCTTTAAAGTTGTGTTACGGCCGTACAGCAAGCGCAAACTTGAATGGACAGCATTTTTTCCAGAACTATAAGCAAGGAATAGATGATTATGACTCAAACTACTGCCTTCTTGATGAAAACCGAAAAGGATAGAGATAGAACCTACTAACGTAATAACATTCCTGTTGTACTATGGAAGTAATCATTTTCTATATAACAGCTGGTAAAGCCATAGGATGTGTTCACACTTGTTTGGTTGGGTTAAAAAGAACGTTGCTGCCTTTGCTCAGCTGGTATGGTACTTACGATCATTCATGCACCAAACAAGTTTAAAATTATTTTTTACTGTTGAACACAAAAATAGTTTCATTGATGTTCACAAACAAACTAATACAATTAAAGGGGTCTGGTGTGTTCTTGGGGGATGTTGAACCTGTACAAAACCCGAAACCAGTGAAGTTGGAATGTTGTGTAATTTGTAAATAAAAACAGAATACAATGATTTGCAAATCCTTTTTGACTTATATTCAATTGAGTAGACTGCAAAGACAAGATATTTAATGTTCAAACTGAGAAACTATTTGTTTTTTGGCAAATGATCATTAACTTAGAACATAATGGCAGCAACACATTGCAAAAAGCGGATTGTTCATAAATGCACACAGTCCTGAAAAATTTAATAAATACGTGGTCGCATTTTACTGCGTGTATCGTTCTCCCAAGATGCAGACGGAACTCCGGAGGCAAAGTGCAGGTAAGACAATGACATATTTCCATAAATCAGACAGGATACAAACAAAAGAGACGCATGCCGATTGCACAGGGACCTAAGACAAAACGTAGCACGGGACAGCAAGACAGCCGGACTGAGTGTGGCGAAAAGCAGGAATAAGTTGCTCTCTGATTAGTGCCCAGGAGCAGGTGAGCATCCCGAACACTAATCAGAGGCAGGTGAAACTCATCAGCACCCATGATAGCCAAAACACACAAACCCAGGGGTGCTGAAACAGAACTAAGGTAGTCAAAAACTAAACTAAACATGATCCGGGCAACGGATCATAACAATGTGTGTACTACAACTGCCACATTCATGTAAACTTGGTGCAGTTGGGGCCGATAAAAATCAAATGTGAATATTTCCCGGTCCAAAGACATGAACAGGTGTTAAAATGACAGCTGAAAGCTTAAGAATTGTGTGTGTGTGTGTGTGTGTGTGTGTGTGTGTGTGTGTGTGTGTGTGTGTGTGTGTGTGTGTGTGTGTGTGTGTGTGTGTGTGTGTGTGCGTGTGTGTGCGTGTGCGTGTGACAACAATGCTCTTTAAAAGTGTATTTTAGAGGCTGTGTGTGAATTTAAAGCTGGTAGAAGTAACAAAATAAGAATTAAAAAACCCTGCAGACAGCTTTTTGATTTTGAATATCGGAGTAATTTCACGTCATATGTGAATGTTGTCTGTCTATCTGTGTTGGCCCTGCGATGAGGTGGCGACTTGTCCAGGATGTACCCCGCCTTCCGCCCAAATGTAGCTGAGATAAGTTCCAGCACCCCCCGCGATCCCAAAAGGGACAAGCGGTAGAAAATGGATGGATGGATGTCAACAATAGAGCCGTGACTTTGTGCATGTTCTTTACTGTTGCAGCCTTTGGTTACAATTGATCAACAAAGCAACTTTTTTTTCAATAATGCTTCCAACCAAAGCAATGATTCTTAATTAGTTTCTTTCATGACCCCCACCCTGGTGACTGACATTTTCCGTCACCCCCACCCTACCCTTCCCGAATTGAATTACTATTGATAACTTCATTATACTATCATACTACTATCGGCTCGTACTTATTACATCTACTGGGTAATAGTAATTACACCGGTGTTACTTTGTTTTTAATACCTCTACTGGGTGATAGTAGTAATTACTGTAATCAAACTGGGTAACACATGGCACACTGACAAAGCTTAACCTATTGTTACTATAACAATCTACAAGGTTAATATAGTTGGCTTCTCTTTCGTCCCCTACATTTATCTGCTTTCTTTTGTATCATTACATATATGTATTGTTGCATTTGAACAATTGTATTGTTGATAATAGAGGTAAATTATTGTTATTATTCATTATCGATAGTGCTATTTCTATTAGTATTTGTATTGCTCCATTTGTAGTGTAATAATGCTCATTGTCATTTCTGTGTTTTTAATATGTATTTCACTAACTGCTTCTTTGTTATCACTTTTACCATCATATTCGTACATATCCTATTTGCTGATGCTGTTCTGTTGTTGTTGTTATTATTGTTGTGTTTGCTAATGTTGTTGTCTCTCTGTCTTATCCCTCTCTTGTCCCCGCAATTTTCCCCTTTGTCTTCCTTTTCTCTTTCTATCCCCTCCTGCTCCGGCCCGGCTGCACCAAATAATATTATCCATCCATCCATTTGTCCCTTTCGGTAAATACATTCAATAAAGTCAAATACAAATAAGGCAACAAGAGAAGTATCCCACACTTCTCTTTTGTAAAGTAAAACTTTGTACAGCCGATATTGGCATCTACATCAACTATATGATTTGCCTGAGAAGCTGGACAGGACAAAAAATTTAAAATAAAAAAAAATAAAATAAAATAGTAGTAGTTACACAAGTGTTCCTGTGTACTTACTACCTCTATGGCAGGGCTGTCCAAAGTGCGGCCCGGGGGCCATTTGCAGCCGGCAGCTAATTGTTTACCGGCCCGCCACACATTCTGGAAATGCTATTGCAAACATTTCTAAATAATTTAAAAAAGTGGACTGAGGTGAAATCTCACGAGAGAAAGTTGCAATGTTGATACAAAGCTGCCATGCAGGCTGTTTTTTTTTTTTTGTCTTTGTTTTTCTTTTTTTTTGCTATTGCTCCCAAAAAAAATGTGTTTTTCAAAAATGAATGTTATAAGGAATTATTGGCCTATTCAAGGCTCCAATTACTTAAAATATTTCACTTTAAAATGTTTTTGTGGAAAATATTGCATATGTGGTTGCGGTATAAAAATAACGTTTTCTTTGACCAAAGAGCATAAAACAACCAAAATAATAGTTCAAACGTAAAATCGACAGATATATCTGAGGTTGATCTCGTAACTTAAGTGTTGAAAGTAAAACAAATAATAATAAAAATGTATCACTTTATGAGTGGGGGACCTTTTAGATCCCAAAGATATTTAGTGGGATTTTATTTATATTTTCACTGTGACTGATTACTCAGAAATAATAATACATTTAAATCAATGGTGTCCTGCATTATTGATCTTTTGAGGAATCCAATTACTTCACAACAAACATTGCTTTCTGAATGTTTTGGGCTGTGGGGAAAATACTGCATATTTCAGTTTTACTATGAAAAACAAAGTTGTCTTTGACAGAAAGGGCATAAAACCTTTTTTAAAATTTTTTTTTTTTACTTTATATCAACCTGAAGTTGATATAGAGATTTACTGTAAGCGTTACATTAGAAATTAAAATAATAAATTGACTTATTTTTAACATGTTAATGACGGAGACTTATGGTCCCTGGGAGCCCTAAATGTAAAAACAAAACAAAAAATCCATATATTTTGTTATAGTTTGAAAATGACAAATTTCAATGCGGCCCCCTCATGCTTAAATTTTTCCGTGTGCGGCCCTCAGTGGAAAAAGTTTGGACACCCCTGCTCTATGGGGTAATAGTAGTAAGCGCCCATGGTTCCTGTGTACTTACTACTTCTACCTAGCTGCAGGCATGTGTATTGTTACAAATAATAAGAACTCTCCTCTCCTGCTCGTGACCCTTCAGGGGCTCCGACCCACCATTTGAAAAAGACTGGCCACAGATACACAATTGTGAGCGTGATGTTACTCTTCATTACAAATGAGTGCACTGTAAAAATGATGGACTATTTGTGAAGATGTTGTTTTAATGGTAACATTTTACATATAGTAGCTTTTATTCTTCACATACAAACGCACACACACATAGACACACACAAAATGGGACAGGTTCCACTGGGGGGGATCCATCTTATGGTAAGCACAGCTGAACCATTAACCTCATTAGTATAATGGTCACACGTGAGTGGAATGTAGCTCCATGCTTCATGATAGCAAATTGATGCTGATACACTACTAATGCTGCTTTGATGAATACAGGCAGGAACAGGAGCACTCACAAAACTGGTATACATCATTGTTAATGAAAAGAAGTGACTGTGGCCTGGGAAGTCTGTCGTACGACAGTCCGTCGCAGCGAAGGCGAGGAAAAAAACATGCTGAGAAAATATAATAAACCAGCAGCAATGAGCATACATGTTCTTCAGAAAACCCAAAGATTGGTTGTCAACTATTTTAAAGTTGGCTTAACAGGATTGGAAATCTAATCTTTAACTAATGGAAAGTCAAGTCTGGCCCTCAGCAAATGTTCCAGCATATATTCTAATATATTATAAATAAATCAAATCAAATCAACTTTAAACACTCAAACGTAAATAAAGGCTCCGCCATATACATGCTACTGATTAGCATTAGTGATTTTACATGGCAATTTCAAGACCTCCAAATTTGGTGATGAAAACTACAACTATGGACAATCTAATAAGTACACTACTTACAGAATAAACACTTTTTAGGGTGCAACATATGACTGGATTCGAAACATAGGGCGCCCCGGATTATAAGGCGCACTGCTGAGGAATGGTCTATTTTTTTAATCTTTTTTCATTTATAAGGCGCACCGGAACTCTCTAATAACTAAAGTTCTTTGGGTGAATAATGTAAACTCACTACACCGGTATGTTTTAGCACTATCATGGTGAGTTTACTGACAGATATAAGTAATAACTTTACACTACTTTATATTAGAAATGGCAACAGTGGAGGATGAATGTCACATAACAAGAAGATAGAGAAAAAGAAGAAGCTTATCTATTACAGACTACAAAGGCGGACGAGCGCAATTTTTCCGGATTTATGCAGATCCCAAATACAGATCAGCAGGTACCAGAAGGTAAGAAAAGTTGCTTTTGCATAATATTGTGAAACAAAACGCCAGATAACATGTCTTACCTTATACACACACCATAATAATACTCGTATGTTGAAGCACATCAAACACTTATCTCTTGTTTTTGACTGCCATCTACTGGTCACACTTGTCATTACACCATGTACTAAATACAATTGCTTCGAGGTGGGTAAGCTCAACCAAACGTATTATTTACATTAGACGCACCGGGTTATAAGGCGCACTGTCAAGTTTTGATAAGAAAAACATTATTTTAAGTGCGCCTTATAGTCCGGAAAATACGGTACACTGACTAGGCAAGTATATACTGCCATCTAATGTCTTGGAATTGCAACTGTATGCAAAGTATTATATATATACTGCAGTATATATAATACTTGCAAATGTGACTCAGAGGTGTAAGAAAACAATATGTCAAATCTGCCCAGCACAGTTAACATTATATGTTCAATGTTGAATAAAAAAAATAAAAAAAGATGTAATTACATGAACACATGCACACACTCAAAATGTACCTAAAAATGGTAACGTGGAGTACTGGTACCAATCAACAGGTAGTGGGGATTAGTACCGTATCAAATAAAACATGAAAGGTACGAATCCCTAAATTTGATTTAACCACAAATCTGCCTTTGCTAAAATACGCTCCTGACAATGATGAACTTAATAATACTCCAACACGTAACTGAATGATTTGTCGAATAATTGTTCCTTTTGGATGCCAAATAAATGTGGTCAACTTTAAGTGTAACTTTGGGTGTCAATATTATATTATGTGCCCTGCGGAGTCACATTACTTAAAGAGTACTTATGATTAATTTTTTCTTTTCTGACTTACAAAATGTCATCACAATGTTGGATACTTATACCAAATGTGCCTGATTAGCACTGCGCACAAGTCAATAACATCAACAAAGCTCACCTTTGTGCATTCACACACAGCATAAAATATTTGTTGGACAAAATGAGACAAAAAGTAGTGGCATGAAACACGTCTTACTGTGGCAGCGTCGGCGAAAGTTCTATATGTAAACAAACTACGGTGCGTTAAAGGACTGGCAAAATTAGTAGGACAAAACGGCGCTCGCCAAATCCTCTCATCTGTGAAGCATGTTTAATGTAAACATTGGGATTTCTAACTATTAGGAATGTTTGTGTCATGTTTGCACTCTTACAGAAACAATAATAAAACAAAAATTATATTTTTGCCTCCATCTTTTCCATTTAAATACCATCCATCCATCCATTTTCTACCGCTTATTCCCTTTGGGGTCGCGGGGGCGCTGGAGCCTATCTCAGCTACAATTGGGCGGAAGGCGGGGTACACCTTGGACAAGTCGCCACCTCATCGCAGGGCCACCATTTAAATACATTTTTGAAAAAGCTCCAGGGAGCCACTAGGGCGGCGCTAAGAGTTGCATTCGGCTCGAGAGCCGCAGGTTGCTGATCCCCGTCTCAACCGAAGGGGAAGGAGCTCTGCTTCAGGCCATGAGGAAACACAGAGAAATGCAAGCTAAAGTATCATTTTCATCTAATCTTGACATAAATGCTGCTAAAAGCAGCTTTTAAAAAAAAATAAAATACAGTTCTGTATGTGTCTGGTTGAATCTATAGAATGCTGAATAAGTTTATTTTCGATTGTGTCTGGACAAAATTATAGCGAAGGTGTCTCAAGATATATATTCAAACAGCGTACATTTTTAAAAGATAAATGATGAAACTTTTGGTTTAATTTGCAATCGGAGAACACCTCCAGGATCTAACATCTTGTATACAGACTCAAAAAAAACGGGTTGTAATAGTGACTGTGGAGCAAAGTTTAAACCAAAGCATATCCAAAGCACATGATCTAGACCAGTGATTCTCAGTTATTCCCAGTCATTACACTTGTTAAATAAAAAACCTCGGCCTTGTTTTTAATGTATACTTTGGCCTACTATGCTACTGTATTGATATTGGTCATTATGGTGGTAAATTTTCATAGGTCAAAACTTAAACATAACGCCAAAAAAAAGGTATTTCATAGACATTTCCAGAAAGGACCGGACCGGAATTTTCTGCAATGGACTAGTTTGTCACATGTAATGTATATGGTATATGGTACAAAAAAACGCAACATTTGGCAACAATTAATTAGCGGTGATGTCTCAAGATATATATTTGAACAGCGTACCTTTCTAAAGGATACATTATGAAACTTTTGGTTTAATTTGCACCTCCAGGATCCAAAATTTCAACCAAAGCATATCCCAAACATATGATCTAGACCAGTGATTCTCAGTTATTCCCAGTTATTATACTTGTTAAATAAAAACCTCTGCCTTGTTTTTAATGAATACTTAGGCCTCCTACGCTACTGTATTTTAATGTTGGTCATTATGGTGGTAAATTCTCATAGGTCAAAACTTAAATATAACGCCAAAAGAAAGGTATTTCAGAGACATTTCCAGAAAGGACCGGACCGGAATTTTCTGCAATGGACTAGTTTGTCACATGCAATGTTTGGACGCACAATAATCGAGATGGTACAAAAAAAACGGGACATTTGGCAACAATTTTCATCGCAAACAATATCTTATGCAAATGATGATAGGAAGTGTTACTGTATCTCTAACAAGCTTTCCGAACATCACACCCATCCCAAAGTGACAAAGTCCCTTAAGCCCATCAAGATTCTTGGCTGCGTCCACAGCCTTTAGCTGCAGACAACCTTGCCCTGCAAATGGAGTCGGGGCTCACACAGCGAGCCTTTCAAAGCCGAGCACAGACAAGGTCCACGGTGCGCTGCTCGGCCCCGTCTACCATAACGGGGGGGGGGGAGCGTGGCTCAGGCTGTCCTGCAGGCACCCTGTTAAAAATGTCACTGCGGGGAAGGAAATGGCCGCCTCGGGGCATCGCGGCCCCCTTTTTTTTTCTTCCACGGAGATAGAGCACAAATTGCATCCCCGGCGTCACGATGGCGCCCCGAATGTTAGATATCAATATCATTTCCCCGCTGCAATGCCCTGGGAGAAAATAAATAAAGAATATGATTATAAATATAAATACATTCAAAGGCGTGTCCGATAGGGTAGAAAAGTGATAACGCGGCCAGGAGCCGTGCGGAGTGTGTGTTTATCCCCTCGGAACGCAATGACCTCTATCCCTCCTGACATTTCCCCGCCGCCCATCCCCAGTCGACGCTCCGGTGTGTGTCTTGGCGTGCGCCCTTACTACTTTACAAGGAGCTAACACAACATGCCCCCGAGAGGTACCCTTTCCGGGGAGAGCCATAAAAATCCGGCGGCTCCGGCAGAGCCCTCGGAATCATTCAGGATGAAACATTGGCGGTTCGGTATTAAGTGTTTTTGATAAATCACTTTTATGAGAAATGCTCGGAAAACAAACCGGGGATAAACTGCGAGCGAGCAAACGGCGAGAGAATTGAAGGAGAAAGATGGCTGAGCCGCATTGGAAACGACGCGTTCATTAGTCTCGCCCGCTAACATATGGCGCCGGGACGGAACACGTCTTGGAGATGGCAGAGTGCACGGAATGCAGACAATGGGAGAGAGCGTGAGGTGACAACATGAGGATGGGGGGGGTGTTGCAGTGGAAGTGGGTCGCTTGCTCCTATTTGGCCTTTTTCCAAAGCTCCACTTTGGGTTGGATCCCTGAAGCATTAGCGTCGCACTTTCAAGCTGTTCCAACAGCCTGAGCGCTAACGGGCTAATGGGCTAATGGGCTAATGAAAAGACCGCGTCATGACGGAGGCTCGCCAATGAGAAGCCGGAGCACGACAACACACGGACCAGAACCGGAGTGGTCACGGTTTCATGTGCGGACATAAAAGCGTATTTAGCTCACATCTGCATGGCTAATTTTGTTCCATCAAAAATCCCCTTTGTACTTGTTTACACTCCTTAATTGCTCGCCAGTTGTAAGAACAACCTGTGAAAACACCTGTTCCCAGCAGGGGGGCTTTTTTTTCCACCCAGCTTTACATTGTTCTGCAGCTATTTCATGTTTAATTGTCATAAATTATATATTTTTTTTTCAATAACGCTATGCTGTTCATATGTGGTGTTTTTTTGCAATAAAAGTAAGACAACTTTTTTAAACATGCTTCTGTCATGTCTGTGTTCATGTTTTTGTTTGGCCATGTGCTGTTTTGTTTTTTGGACACTTCCTTAGTTCCTGGTTTCACTTCCTGGTTTTGTTTGTCACCATAGCAACCATTAGTTTCACCTGTTCCACGTTTGGACTCACACACACCTGTCTCACGTTTTCACAGTCATGTCATGCACCTGTTCACAGTTAGTCACGCACCTGTTTTCACTTATCATGTCACTATATAGGCTTTTCTGTTTCTGTTGTTCGTCCTGGCGACATCACACATTCATGCTATGTTCACAGTTCCTTGTCACGTAAGTTTTTGTTTGTTTAATGTTCATAGTTCTCCGCCATTGTGCGCGCCTTTTGTTTTCCTAGTCAAGTTTTTTTACCTCCGCTGTGAGCGCCTTTTGTTTGTACCTTTTGTTTGAGTTTAGAGTAATAATTAAACTATGTCTTTACCTGCACGCCACGTCCGTTCCAATTCTTTTGCACCACGGGAGAGCAAACCACGCCATAGACTCAGTCGTGACAGATGTCGCCAGCACGAACAACAGAAACAGAAAAGCCTATATAGTGACATGATAAGTGAAAACAGGTGCGTGACTAACTGTGAACAGGTGCATGACATGACTGTGAAAACGTGAGACAGGTGTGTGTGAGTCCAAACGTGGAACAGGTGAAACTAATGGTTGCTATGGTGACAAACAAAACCAGGAAGTGAAACCAGGAACTAAGGAAGTGTCCAAAAAACAAAACAGCACATGGCCAAACAAAAACATGAACACAGACATGACAGAACCCCCCCCTTACGGACAGATCCCAGATGTCCAAAAACAAAAAACAGGATCAAGAGTCATGGGAGGGGGGGAGGGGGACATGGCGGTGGGTCGCCAGACCAGGTGTCCCCGAATCCACCGGGGCAGGATCAGGTGGCGGCGACGCGTAGATCGCCGCTGTACCTGACGAGGTGGGTGACCCGGGAATGGCCATATCCATGGCCGATGAGGTGGGCGCACTTGGCGTGGCGGACGACCAGGCTGTGGCCACCTTCGTGGCAGACGAGGAGGCAGGCGCGTCGTCATCATGGCAGGCGGAGAAGTTTGGCGTGGCGCGTCAGGCGGCGAAGCTTGGCGTGGCGCGTCAGGCGGCGAAGCTTGGCGTGGCGGGTCTTGGTGTGGGTCTTGGTCTTGGCGAGGGTCTTGGTCTTGGCGAGGGTCTTGGTCTTGGCGAGGGTCAGGGTCTTGGTCTTGGCGAGGGTCTGGGTCTTGGTCTTGGCATGGTTGGTCTTGGACTTGGTCTTGGTGTTGACATGGTTGGTCTTGGACTTGGCGTGGTTGGTCTTGGTGTGGTTGGTCTTGGTCTTGGACTTGGCGTGGCGGTGCTTGGACTTGGTCTTGGTCTTGGTCACTTGGCGGGTCTTGGTCTTGGTCACTTGGCGGGTCTTGGTCTTGGTCACTTGGCGGGTCTTGGTCTTGGTCACTTGGCGGTTCTTGGTCACTTGGCGGTTCTTGGTCACTTGGCGGTTCTTGGTCACTTGGCGGTTCTTGGTCACTTGGCGGGTCTTGGTCTTGGTCACTTGGCGGGTCTTGGTCTTGGTCACTTGGCGGGTCTTGGTCTTGGTCACTTGGCGGGTCTTGGTGTGGGGCAGCCACGGGCGGCAGTTGGCGGCGTGGGGCAACCACGGGCGGCACCTGGCGGCGTGGGGCAGCCACGGGCGGCACTTGGCGGCGTGGGGCAGCCACGGGCGGCACTTGGCGGCGTGGGGCTGCGACGGGCGGCACTTGGCGGCGTGGGGCTGCGACTGGCGGCACTTGGCGTGGGGCTGCGACTGGCGGCGCTTGGCGTGGAGCAGGTACTGGTGGCGCTTGGCGTGGAGCAGGTACTGGTGGCGCTTGGCGTGGAGCAGGTACTGGTGGCGCTTGGCGTGGAACAGGTACTGGTGGCGCTTGGCGTGGAGCAGGTACTGGTGGCGCTTGGCGTGGAGCAGGTACTGGTGGCGCTTGGCGTGGAGCAGGTACTGGTGGCGCTTGGCGTGGAGCAGGTACTGGTGGCGCTTGGCGTGGAGCAGGTACTGGTGGCGCTTGGCGTAGAGCAGGTACTGGTGGCGCTTGGCGTGGAGCTGGGCGTGGAGCAGGTGGATCTTGGCATGGTCGAAAAACTGGTGGTGGCGGCCGTGCTGGTGGCTGTGGCTTGGCAGGTCGAAAGACAGGTGGTGGGGGTCGTGCTGGAGGCTGTGTCTTGGCGTGACGAAAGACTGGTGGTGGGGGTCGTGCTGGTGTCTGTGGCTTGGCAGGTCGAAAGACAGGTGGTGGGGGTCGTGCTGGAGGCTGTGTCTTGGCGTGACGAAAGACTGGTGGTGGGGGTCGTGCTGGTGTCTGTGGCTTGGCAGGTCGAAAGACAGGTGGTTGTGGTCGTGCTGGAGGCTGTGGCTTGGCGTGACGATGCTGAGCCACCCCACCTGAACAATTCCCAGCCCTAGCCCCCCCCTCAAGGAGCGGATACCAGACGCGCTCCCCGCGGTCTGGAACCGTCTTTTGGGGTGGGCGGAGGGGGTTCAGGAGGAGGGCAGAATCCTCCCCTCTAAATTGTCCAAAATGTCTTTCTTTCCCCCCCACCTGGGCTTTTGTGGGTGAAAAAAAAATTTCTGACTTGGGCGTGGCATGAGTCCTGGGGGGCGGGGCATGGAATTTGGGTGGCTTGGATTGAACCGGTAAAGAATTTGGGAAAACAATCTCCAGGTCTGTGGAGTGCTCCTTGAGCTGCCAGGCTGGCTGATTTCCATTTCCGCCCGGAGGGGGAGGAGCCTGCAGGAGCGCAGCGTGCTGTCCGCTCACCTTCCCTGACATCCTCGGTCTGGAGCGCCGCTTCCGGGACAGGGATGACGTGCCAACGTCCCCGGGCCAAAGGGAGCTGATCGGCACCAGTTTGCCGGTCGGACCCCACATGAGATCCCTGCGCTCCATGGGGGAATGGCGGAGTGTCTCTTCCTCCATCGCGCGGAGGACCTCCCACGTTGCCTCGTCAAAATTGTCCACATTTTTTGCGGGAGAGCTCTTATGCTGGCGACATCTGTCACGACTGAGTCTATGGCGTGGTTTGCTCTCCCGTGGTGCAAAAGAATTGGAACGGACGTGGCGTGCAGGTAAAGACATAGTTTAATTATTACTATAAACTCAAACAAAAGGTACAAACAAAAGGCGCTCACAGCGGAGGTAAAAAAACTTGACTAGGAAAACAAAAGGCGCGCACAATGGCGGAGAACTATGAACATTAAACAAACAAAAACTTACGTGACAAGGAACTGTGAACATAGCATGAATGTGTGATGTCGCCAGGACGAACAACAGAAACAGAAAAGCCTATATAGTGACATGATAAGTGAAAACAGGTGCGTGACTAACTGTGAACAGGTGCATGACATGACTGTGAAAACGTGAGACAGGTGTGTGTGAGTCCAAACGTGGAACAGGTGAAACTAATGGTTGCTATGGTGACAAACAAAACCAGGAAGTGAAACCAGGAACTAAGGAAGTGTCCAAAAAACAAAACAGCACATGGCCAAACAAAAACATGAACACAGACATGACAGCTTCACTGATGAGAGGATTTGGCGAGCGCCGTTTTGTCCTACTATTTTGACGGTCCTTAAACGCACCATAGTTTGTTTACACCAGGGGTGTCCAAAGTGCGGCCTGGGGGCCATTTGCGGCCCGCAGGTAATTTTTTAACGGCCCCACGGCACATTCTAAAAATACGATGAAAAAAAACAAACAAACATAAAAAGTGGTATTAAAGAGCAAACAGGTAAAATGTAACAAGAAAATGTTGCATTATTTACTCTAATAACACAAAGCTGCCATGCAGGCTGTTTCTTTCTTTAAAAAATAATAATGAATCAAAATCAATGTCATTTTGACTTATTGACCTATTCAAGGCTCCATTTACTTCACATTAAATATTCCACTTTGAGATATTTTGGGGGGAAAATGTTGCATATTTTTTGGTTGCCATTTAAAAAACAAAGTTTTTTAAAGAAGGGCCTAAAACAAACAAACAAAAAACAAACAACAATAAAACTTATAATTGACGGATAGATCTGAAGTTGATCTTGAGACTACTGTGGTAAAAGTTAAAAAAAATGTTGGATTTATTTTTTTAAACTTTACTGAGCAGGACCCTTTTGGATCCCCAATAATTTTAAAGTGTCATTGCTCAAACAAATAATGAATTAAAATCAATGTTGTTATGAGTTATTGACCTTTTTAAGACTCCAATTATTATATAATCTCAAATATTGCACTTTAAAATTTTATTGGGGGAAAATATTGCATATTTTGTGTTTTTTTTCCATAAAAAAACACGGTTTTCCTTGACAAAAATGGCATACAACTTAAATCTTTAAAAGTGTTATATTGACAGATAGACCTAATGTTGATCTTGAGATTTAAACCTTGAATAATAATAATAATAATAATAATAATAATAATAATAATAATACAAAATACTGACACATTCTTAATATTTTTTTGGACCAAAACCTTTTGGGGTCCCCGGGATCAAGTCTGAGTGGAGGCCTAAATGTATCTTTTTGATACATATATTGTATTGGTTTTTAAAATAAAAAATATCAAAATGGCCCCCGCTTGCTTTGATTTTTCAGTGTGCGGCCCTCAGTGGAAAAAGTTTGGACACCCCTGGTTTACATGTACAACTTTCTCCAACACTGCCACAGTAAGACGTGTTTTATGACACTCCTTTTTCATCTCATTTTGTCCAAATTAAAACATTTTTTGAAGAACACTATGCTGTTCATATGAGGTGTTTTTTTTTCAATAGAACTAAGACAACTTTTTTAAACATGCTTCACTGATGAGAGGATTTGGCGAGTGCCGTTGTGTCCTACTAATTTTGGCGGTCCTTAAGCGCACCGTAGTTTGTTTACATGTACAACTTTCTCCGACGCTGCCATAGTAAGACATGTTTTATGCCACTCCTTTTCGTCTCATTTTGTCCAAATTAAAACATTTTTTTCAAGAACGCTATACTGTTCATATGAGGTTGTTTTTTTTTGGAAAAAAACCAAGACAACTTTTTGATATTTTGCATCGCTCAGAGTAGGAAACACAATATTAAACTATTTTCAGCATTTCCATTCCATAATACCAATTAGTTAAAAGTGTAAGTAAACACTAATAGCAACCATATACCTTGTTTTTCCATTTGTGGCAAAAGAACAGGCTTACATAGATTTGGATTATGGACTATGTTAGGGGGGTCAAATTAGTTTTCAGTAAGGGCCACATCATAGTTATGGCTGCCTTCAGTAACAATGAATATATACAGTATGAATATAAACATATTATTGCCTCATGATATTACTAAACAATTGCCTATACCGGGGGTAACAATTGTTAGCACCGCCCTAGTGGCTCCTTGGTGCATTTTTTAAAAAGATGGGGGGAACATTTTTTTTTTTGGTTTTGGTATTTTTTTTGTTTGAGGACAAACATGACACAACCCTTCCTACATGTTACAAAGCCCACTGTTTAATATGTTTGTGTGTATGCTTCACTGATGAGAGTATTTGGTAGACATCGTTTTGTCCTACTAATTTTGGCGGTTCTTGAACTCACCATAGTGTGGACTGTGACGCAACAGTTTGTTTACATGTAGAATCTTCCACTCTTTCTTTGTCTCATTTTGTCCACCAAACGTTTTATGTTGTGCGTGGATGCACAAAGGTGCGCTTTGTTGATGTTATTGACTTGTTGGAGTGCTAATCAGGCATATTTGATCAGTGTATGACTGCAAGCTAATCAATGCTAACAGGTAGGGGTGTGGGAAAAAATCGATTTGAATTCGAATCGCGATTCTCACGTTGTGCGATTCAGAATCGATTCTCATTTTTAAAAAATCTATTTTTTAAAAAAAAATTAATCAATACAACAAAACAATACACAGCAATACCATAACAATGCAATCCAATTCCAAAACCAAACCTGACCCAGTAACACTCAGAACTGCAATAAACAGAGCAATTGAGAGGAGACACAAACACGACACAGAGCAAACCAAAAGTAGTGAAACAAAAATGAATATTATCAACAACAGTATCAATATTAGTTACAATTTCAACATAGCAGTGATTAAAAATCCCTCATTGACATTATCATTAGACATTTAGTTTATGAGATGCGATGCAAGTGTAAGCCACTGTGACACTATTGTTTATTTTTTGTATTTTTTTTTATTATTATTGTTTGTAATGATAATATCAATGAGGGATTTTTAATCACTGCTATGTTGAAATTGTTACTAATATTGATACTGTTGTTGATAATATTCATTTTTGTCTCAGTACTTTTAGATTGTTCCGTGTCATGTTTGTGTGTCCTCAATTGCTCTCAATTGCTCTGTTTATTGCTATTCTGAATGTTGCTGGGTCGGGTTTTGCTTTGAAATTGTATTGCATTATTATGGTATTGTTGTGTATTGTTTTCATTAAAAAAAAAAAAAAATTTTTTTTTTTAAATCGTTTTTGAATCGAGAATCGTGTTGAATTGAAAAAAAAAATCGATTCTGAATCGAATCGTGACCCCAAGTATCGATTCTGAATCGAATCGTGGGACACCCAAAGATTCCCAGCCCTACTAACAGGCTATTTAGGCTAGCTGTATGTACATATTGCATCATCATTCATTTGTAGGTATATTTGAGCTCATTTAATTTATTTTACTTTTATCCTCTTTGTATATAATTTAGTTTTGCGTGTCTCATGACACATTATCTGTATGTAATATTTGCTGCATTTCAGATAGTTGTTTGTGTGCCATGTTGTTCCAGACGACAGCAAACGTTACCTCGCTTGCCAAAGATTGTAATAAATCTATTAAAAGAAGACAGTCTGCCGTCTCCTTTAACTTGGACACACACATCTATACCTTTGGCCATTAAAAGCCAGTAATTTCCAGGAGTTATCTCACCTTCTGAGAAGCCTCTGATTTACTAATGGTTTCTAATGTTGTAAAAATATGTAGAATAAATATTATATTTCAACATTTCTGTCAACAAAGATTTGCTTCAGCCTGCAACACATAGTCATTTGGATAGTAGGCTATTATAGCTAATATAGACACTTACGTCATGTGTTGCCTTCATTATAACACTTATATAAGGCTTTTAAATTTTTTGCAGCTCCAGACAGATTAGTTTTTTGTATTTTTGGTCCAATATGGCTCTTTCAACATTTTGGGTTGCCGACCCCTGACCTATACGTTTGATTATTAGATATGTTTTACATACAAATTGATGGATAACTTGTTTTGAAATCATGAGGCAGGGTGACAAGCAGATACTTACAGTATATATGTTTATTTTATTTTATTTTTTACAAAAACAGAATATATTATTTAATATATTTGTTGCATGATCCAATAATATTAAAATATTTATAGATGCAATTTTATATAGTAGATCATTTCTTTCATTCAAACTGAAAATAATAAATATGGTCAAAAGTATGAAGTATTTTATTGATACACATTAATTGGCAGGCCAGATTTGGCCCCTGGGCCCTAATATTTTTTTTTTTTTTTTTTTTACTGTAGTATTTTTTTATTAACTATCTTTCATATCTGCACTTATTTTAACATCTTATTCGTATTTTATGTAATGATAATATGCCTTCAATATTTGTATTTTATTTTTGTAACTTTATTTCATACCTTTCTCACTCATCAACAACCTATTTGGTTATTTAACTATTTATTTCAACAGATTGATGGATAACTTTCTTTCAAATCATAGGTCATGGTGACAAGCAGATACTTACAGTACATCATTTATTTTTATTTATTAAAAAAAATAAATAAAAAAAAAAGTAATATTTTTGTTGCATGATCGAATAATATTAAAATATAATATATATGCAATTTTATATAGTAGATAATTGATTTAATTCAAACGGGAAAGAATGAATATGGTCAAAAATATGAAATATTTTATGGACACACATTACAGTAATTACAGGATTTCACGGGCCACATGGAATTAAGTGGCAGGCCATATCTGGCCCTTTGGCCTTCAGTTTGACACCGGTGCTTTTTTTTTTTACTGTAGTATTTTGCAATAAACTAATATTTTATATCTGCACTTATTTTAAAAATATTATTCATATTTTATGTACTATTATAATGGCTTCAATATGTGTATGTTATTGTTATATCTTTATTTCATACCTTTCTCACTCATCAACAACGTATTTGGTTATGTAACTATTTATTTCAACAAATTGATGGATAACTTGCTTTTAAATCATAAGTCAGAGTGACAAGAAGATACTTAGTGTAGATAAAAAAAAATTCTTCCCGAAAAAATAAATACAGCATTTTATATATGCATGATCGAATAATATAAAAATATAAAATATATGCAATTTTATACAGTAGATAATTTATTTCATTCAAACTGGAAAGAATGAATATGGTCAAAAATATGAAGTATTTTATTGACACACATTACAGTATTTACAGGCTTTCACGGGCCACATTACATTAAGTGGCAGGCCAGATTTGGCCCTTGGGCCTTGAGTTTTTTACTGCAGTATTTTTCAATGAAATAATCTTTTACATCTGCACTTATTTTAACATATTATTCATATTTTATATAATGTTAATATGGCTTCAATATTTGTATTTCATTTTTCTATCTTTATATCATACCTTTCTCATTCATCAACAACCTATTTGGCTATTTAACTATTTATTTCAACACATTGATGGATAACTTGCTTTGAAATCATAGGTCAGGGTGACAATCAGATACTTACAGTATATAGGTTTTTTTATTTTATTTTTTTGTACAAAAATATTATACAGTATTTAATATATTTGTTACATGATTGAATGATATTAAAATATAAAAGATATACCATTTTATATAGTAGATGATTTCTTTCATTCAAACTGGAAATAATAAATATTGTCAAAAATATGAAGACTTTAATGGACACACATTACAGTATTTACAGGCTTTCACACACCACATAGAATTAATTGGCAGGCCAGATTTGGCGCTTGGGCCTTGAGTTTGACACTTGTGCTTTTTTTACTGTAGTATTTTTCAATGAAGTAATCTTTTATATTTGCACATATTTTAACATAGTATTCTTATGTTATGTAATGTTAATATGGCTTCAATATGTTGATTTTATTTTTATATCTTTGTTTCATACCTTCCTCACTCATCAACAACCTATTTGGTTATTTAACTATTCATTTCAACAAATTGATGGATAACTTGCTTTGAAATCATAAGTCAGAGTGACAAGCAGATACTTACAGTATATACGTTTTGGTTTTTTTTTTACAAAAAAATTACAGTATTTAATATATTTGTTGCATCATCGAATAATATTAAAATATAAAATGTATGCAATTGTATACAGCAGGGGTCTCAAACACGCGGCCCGCGGGCCAATTGTGGCCCGGGAGACGTTATTTTGCGGCCCCCACCTTAATATGAAAGTTTAATGTTAGTGCGGCCCGCGAGTTTTAAATGAATGGCGCTTGACAGCGTTGTGTGCGGAGCTGAAGAAATCTACCAATCACGTTGTGGTATGAGGCTCTCGACAATATCGAGGGCGTGCCGTGATGGCACTGTCATCAGTGTCCTCTAGAATCTGTCACCGCATCATCTTTTTCTCCATACTAACAGCGTGCCAGCCCAGACACATGTTGTATGAGGCTTCTAGAGACACACGCAGGTTATTGCAAGACATACTTGAGGAACAGCCATACATTTCACACTGAGGGTGGTCATATTTTATTTTATTTATATTTTAACACTGTTACAAATATGCGCCACACTGTGAACCCACACCAAACAAGAATGACAAACACATTTCGGGAGAACATCCGCACCTAAACACAACATAAACACAACAGAACAAATACCCAGAATCCTTTGCAGCCCTAACTCTTCCGGGCTACAAAAACACCCCCGCTACCCCTAACCCCGCCCAACTCAACACCCCCCATCTCCCGAATTCGGAGGTCTCAAGGTTGGCAAGTATGCATTGATGTCACTTGCGTAATGCAAGCAGAGAAACATTTTGCCGCTTTTCTATGACACCCGTTCACGCTCTTCCTTCCTCCCTCCCTGCCTCCCTCCCTCGCCCGCCTGCTCGCTCCCGCCCCCGTTGTAAACAGTCCGGGCGGGGAAGACGAGCACTCCGCCGAAGGAGCGAGCGACAATACAAAAGTGTGGTGCACTGGACCCCAGCGCTGATACAGACGTGGTGATGTTAACCCGTTCGGGGCTAATTGTGCTACCGTAACTGTAAACTCCACCCCCCACCCCCCTCCCGTTGGCTCCAGACAGAGACGATTTTTGATGCAATATTTCTTTCACAGGGGCACCCCGACGTGTCTTATTTCATTTCATTTCATTTTTATTTATCTCCTTCATTGATGTGCATCTTTGATCGATAGACAATTATACCTCAATTTTTAAATTATACATTTACACACCAATGCCTGAGAAGGAGCAGGATGAAGAAAAATCTTATATTTTTCTGCCCCCTTCAACATAGTACGTAGTCTTACTTAATGATATCATATAAACAAACAATTACATCCAAATATAACGAAAACAAACAAAAAAACACAAGAAGTGCAAAACTTCATGATGTACAAAAAGAACAAAAAAAACAAAATAAGTAGTATACACCTCACAGGATGATACAAAACAAATACAAAACTAGGCAAAAAATAAGTAAAATAATAAATATAAAGCAAAATGTAAACAGTTATGGCTGTCCATATGATCTCATTGTTCTGTCCTTATATATTTTTTCAATTGGAATATATTTTTACAATCTTTTATCTCTTGTAAAGATAATTCCATAGTTTAACCCCCACCACTGATATACACATTTGTTTTAAAGTTGTCCTTGAATACTGATGTTGGAAATGACCTTTTCTTCTATGCTCTTCATTCTCAGAAGTGATGACAAACATTTTTTGTAAATTTGCTGGTAATGTTTTACTTTTAGCCTTAAACATGACACATAATGTCTGTAACTTTACTAGCTCCTGTAGTTTCAATAAACCCGAATTAATAAATAATATGTTAGTGTGTTTTAAGTAATCTACTTTATGAATAATCCTTATAGCTCTTTTCTGTAGTTGATACAGAGAAAGTTGCGTTGCACAAGGAATACAATTTGAAACGTCATTATACAACTAGACATGCTGAGGAGTATGCAAAATACTAGGGGAGTGAACCGGGTTGCAAATTTTAAAACCAGTCTACTGAGGCAACAAGATTTCGTCAAGAATTGAAATGACCTTTTCTTCTATGCTCTTCATTCTCAGAAGTGATGACAAACATTTTTTGTAAATTTGCTGGTAATGTTTTACTTTTAGCCTTAAACATGACACATAATGTCTGTAACTTTACTAGCTCCTGTAGTTTCAATAAACCAGAATTAATAAATAATATGTTAGTGTGTTTTAAGTAATCTACTTTATGAATAATCCTTATAGCTCTTTTCTGTAGTTGATACAGAGAAAGTTGCGTTGCACAAGGAATACAATTTGAAACGTCATTATACAACTAGACATGCTGAGGAGTATGCAAAATACTAGGGGAGTGAACCGGGTTGCAAATTTTAAAACCAGTCTACTGAGGCAACAAGATTTCGTCAAGAAAGCAAGCGAAAAGAGCGATGCAGCAGTCAAAGCTAGCTACATGGTGAGTGAGATGGTTGCTAGGGCGGGAAAGCCATTCAAAGGAGGTGAATTCATTAAAAAGTGCATGTTAGATTTTTTTTAAGAAATCTTTTCTTGCGGCCCAGCCTCACCCAGTTTCTGCATCCAGTGGCCCCCAGGTAAATTGAGTTTGAGACCCCTGGTATACAGTATATAATTTATTTCATTAAAACAAGAAATAATAAATATGATCAAAAATATTTATTTCAACAAATTGATGGATAACTTGCTTTGAAATAATAGGTCAGGGTGACAAGCAGATACTTACAGTATATACGTTTTTGTTTTTACAAAAAAATAATACAGTATTTAATATATTTGTTGCATGATCGAATAATAATAAAATATATGCAATTTTATAGAGTAGATCAATTATTTCATTCAAACTGGAAATAATGAATATGGTCAAAAATATGAAGTACTTTATTGACACACATTACAGTAATTACAGGCTTTCACAGGCCACATATAATTATTTGGCAGGCCAGGTTTGGCCCTTGAGTTTGAGACCATTTTTTTTTTTTTTTTACTGTAGAATTTTTCAATGAACTAATCTTACATATCTGCACTTATTGTAACATACTATTCAAAAGTTATGTATTGCTAATGTGGCTTCAATATTTTATTTTCATTTGTATATTTTTATTTCATACCTTTCTCACTCATCAACAACCTATTTGGTTATATAACTATTTATTTCAACAAACTGATGGATAACTTGCTTTGAAATCATAAGTCAGAGTGACAAGCAGATACTTACACTATATACGTTTTGTTTTTTTACAAAAAAAATACAGTATTTAATATATTTGTTGCATGATCGAATAATATTAAAATATAAAAGATATGCAATTGTATATAGTAGATCATTTCTTTCATTCAAACTGGAAAGAATGAATATGGTCTAAAATATGAAGTATTTTATTGACACACATTACAGTATTTACAGGCTTTCACGGGCCACATGACATTAAGTGGCAGGACAAATTTGGCCCTTGGGCCTTGAGTTTGACACCTTTTTTATTTATTTTATTGTACTATTTGTCAATGAACTAATCCTTCATACGTGCACAAATTTTTCGTATTTTATGTAATGCTAATATGGCTTCAATATGTTTATTTTATTTTTATATAGATAGGCTCCAGCACCCCCCGCAACCCCCAAAGGGATAAGCTGTAGAAAATGGATGGATTTCATACCCTTCTCACTCATCAACAACCTATTTGGTTATTTAACTATTTATTTCAACAAATTGAGGGATAACTTGCTTTGAAATCATAAGTCAGGGTGACAAGCAGATACTTACAGTATATATATATATATATATATATATATATATATATATATATATATATATATATATATATATATATATATATATATATATATATATATTTTTTTTTTTTTTAATTTATTTTTTTATTTTTTTAAATTTTTGAATGTATTTATTTATTTATTTTTTACCAAAAAATAATACAGTATTTAATATATTTGTTGCATGATTGAATACTATTAAAATATAAACGATATGCAATTTTATATAGCAGATAATTTCTTTCATTCAAACTGGAAATAATGAATATGGTAAAAAATATGAAGAGTTTTATTGACACACATTACAGTAATTACACGGGCCACATAGAATTAAGTGGCAGGCCCTTGGGCCTTGAGTTTGACACCTGTGCCCTAATATGTTTTCTTACTGTAGTATTTTTCAATGAACTAATCTTTCATATCTGCACTTACTGTTACTTTACTTATTTTTTATTTAATATGGCTTCAATATTTTTATTGTATTTTTATATTTTTATTTCACACCTTTCTCACTCATCAACAACCTATTTGGTTATGTAACTATTTATTCCAACATGTTCTTGCTTCTGGCTTTCTTTTTTTCCATTCATCACTGCACGGATGATCAATTTCACACACAGGAAGTCTGCAAACTTTCAGACACCAAAATATGTCAACAATTCATTATCTGTAATAGACATGGAGAAGGGGTAGGATTAAGCACGATGTGCTTCTTCCTACTGCTTTTCGGACGCGTGAAATGGCGTAAATGTAACATGTATTGTGTATTGTTGTATTTACTATTGAACAAAATAAGTCACAACCCATAATAATAAAAAAAAGTGACAGTTTTGATACTTTCCCGTGGCTTTTTGCCTGAAAGGTTGTAAGTGTAAATCCTGCAGCTGACAAAAACTGCTTGTTGGAGAGCTTCTATTGTCTGTTCTATCCAGTTGCCCTTGGGCAATACCCGTAACCCTGCCAAGTACTACAATACTACTGTGAAAAGCCTCTCTTGCTTTCATGGGTGTGAAGGAGTTGTTGTGTGCGACACACAATGTAAAGAGGAGCGTTAAAAGACAAGTCCCCCTCTGGAATGATGTTAAATACAAAATAAAAAAAATACCTACCTACACATTGTAAAAAAAAATATTTTAATATATCAGGAAGTTTCCCAGTGGAAAAGGACCCAGGAAGTAGTAAGTATTTCTAAGTTGTCAGTGGTGTAAACTACTGCTATCTAGTGGTGCAATGATCCATTACACTGCAGGACCACTCCCACAAATGACATTTATCAGTCACTTACTCTTAAGTTATTGCTTGTTTACGTGAAAGAAAGAAAACCTCTTTTTTATTTTTTTTATTATTTTTTTAAAATTATCAGAAGCGAAAGAACCGATATAGAACAAAAAAATATTAACATTTTTAGGTGAGAAATAATTTAACAACTTCCGCCTCATTACAGTATGTAAATTGGCTAAAATTATGTATGGTGTAGTGTTGTAACGGTACTAATATTTTGGTACCGGTACCAAAATGTATTTCGATTCTTTTCGATACTTTTCTAAATAAAGGGGACCACAAAAAATTGGATTATTGGCTTTATTTTAACAAAAAATCTTACGGTATATTAAACATATGTTTCTTTTTGCAAGTTTGTTCTTAAATAAAATAGTGAACATACAAGACAACTTGTCTTTTAGTAGTAAGTAAACAAACAAAGGCTCCTAATTTAGCTGCTGACATATGCAGTAACATATTGTGTCATTTTCCATTCTATTATTTTGTCAACATTATTAAGGACAAATTGTAGAAAATGAATTATTAATCTGCTTGTTCATTTACTGTTAATATCTGCTTACTTTCTCTTTTAACATGTTCTATCTACACTTCTGTTAAAATGTCATAATCACTTATTTTTCTGTTGTTTGGATACTTTACATTAGTTTTGGATGATACCACAAATTTAGGTATCAATCCGATACCAAGTAGTTACAGGATCATACATTGGTCACATTCAAAGACCTCATGTGTCCAGGGACATATTTCCTGAGTTTATAAACATAATATACATTAAAAAAAACAAAAAAACAAGATTTTGTGATGCTAAAAAATATCGATGTAAACATAGTAGTAGCTTATGTGCTTGTCTCACATAAGCATTGTGAATGACAGACACGATTGCAAAGAAAAGTACAGTTCCCCATTTAAGGATACAACTAGTAACTTATCCTTAATCTTGTAGTATAGTTAGGAAATATTGGAGGTTTTCGTGTAAGGTGACTTGCCTTCTAAGAAGTATATTACTGTTAAAAGTAGGTCATTCTACACCCATAATTATCCATGTCTAGTTTATTAGAGACTAAGGAGTTTATTTATATGTGCCCCACGATTGGCTGCAGACCAGTCCAGGGAGTGCGCCGCCCCTCATTAGTCAGCTGCAATAGTGTGCAAACTGAAAAAAGGTTGAGAACTACTAGGTTAGAAGATTTGGTGCCATAGGTTTCATAAAAAAATGTGGGCTTACCTTAGCACTGTTGTCAATTTATGCAGTTTCAGCCACACCTGTCTAGGTAGAAAAGCCATAAAATAATTAAATGATCCAGCGCTGTCCGTATAAGAACACTCTGATTGGCAACCAGTGACAGGTGTGTCCTGATGGCCAATCAGGGACAGGTGTGGGAGCCAGCACTCAGTGGCAGGCAAAAGATTCACAGTGTAAGTGGAAACTAAAAATTGTCATGATCCGTGGTCCGGATTGTGTTTTTGTTATTTTCTGTTAGCTTTGGACTCTTTTAGTTCCTGTTTGTGACATCTCTGAGTTTGGTTTGGTTACCATGGTTACTCATTATTTCCACCTGGCTCTGATTAGTGTTCGCCCGCTCACCTGCTTCGCGAGCACTAATCAGAGGCATTATTTAAGCCTGCCTTTGCCAGTCAGTCGTGTCATTGTTCGATTCATGCCGTGTCCACGTAAGTCGTGTTTATTTCACGCCACAATTTCGTGTTTGTTCCAAGACATAGTTTATGCTATTTGTTTCATGCCACAGTTTCGTGTTTGTTCCAAGCCATAGTTTATGCTATTTGTTTCATGCCACAGTTTCGTGTTTGTTCCAAGCCATAGTTTATGCTGTTTGTTTCATGCCACAGTTTCGTGTTTGTTCATACTTGCCAACCTTGAGACCTCCAATATCGGGAGGTGTGGGGGGGTTGGGGGCGGGGGGCGTGGTTATTTACAGCTAGAATTCACCAACTCGAGTATTTCATATATATTTCATATATATATATATATATATATATATATATATATATATATATATATATATATATATATATATATATATATATATATATATATATGTATATATATATACATATATATACTTGACTTTCAGTGAAATCTAGCTATATATATATATATATATATATATATATATATATATATATATATATATATATATATATATATATATATATATATATATATATATATATATATATATATATATATATATTTTATTTACATAGAAAAAAGAAAAAAAAATACTTGAATTTCAGTGTTCCGGTGGCTATCCATTAGATGGCAGTATTGTCCTGTTTAACTTCTCCGTTCATGATGAGTATATCATTTCGGCCACCGTGTTCAATGGAGAAGTCTGTTCTACAAAATTTACAGGCAACATACACCTTCCCCTTCGAACTGTCCTGGATGAACTGAAATTCTTGTTTCCATTCGTTTTGGAACTTGCAAGCGTATTTCTTCATCTTGCTCGTCGACGGCGTTGCCATGTCTGTAATTTCCTCGTTCTTCTGCTTCGTCTCCTTGTTGTGTGCGCAGTTGTGAACTCTACTCTCTAAAAGCTCTGGATGGTATGACGCCATTGGGCAGGCAAGCTGTTTATATTGTGGGAAAGCGGACGTGAGAACAGGCTGTCCCCACTCAGTCTCAGGTCCGCATTGAGCTGGAGGGGGCGTGGCCTCCAGCTCCGGCTGAATACCGGGAGTTTGACGGGAGAAAATCTATGCCGGGAGGTTGTCGGGAGAGGCGCTGAATACCGGGATTCTCCTGCTAAAAACGGGAGGGTTGGCAAGTATGTGTTTGTTCCAAGCCATAGTTTATGCTATTTGTTTCATGCCACAGTTTCGTGTTTGTTCCAAGCCATAGTTTATGCTGTTTGTTTCATGCCACAGTTTTGTGTTTGTTCCACGCCATAGTTTATGCTGTTTGTTTCATGCCACCGTTTTGTGTTTGTTCCACGCCATAGTTTATGCTGTTTGTTTCATGCCACAGTTTCGTGTTTGTTCCAAGCCATAGTTTATGCTGTTTGTTTCATGCCACAGTTTCGTGTTTGTTCCAAGCCATAGTTTATGCTGTTTGTTTCATGCCACAGTTTCGTGTTTGTTCTGCGCCATAGTTTATGCTGTTTGTTTCATGCCACAGTTTCGTGTTTGTTCCACGCCATAGTTTATGCTGTTTGTTTCATGCCACAGTTTCGTGTTTGTTCCAGGCCATAGTTTATGCTGTTTGTTTCATGCCACAGTTTCGTGTTTGTTCCAAGCCATAGTTTTTGCTGTTTGTTTCATGCCACAGTTTCGTGTTTGTTCCACGCCATAGTTTATGCTGTTTGTTTCATGCCACAGTTTTGTGTTTGTTCCACGCCATAGTTTATGCGGTTTGTTTCTTGCCACAGTTTCGTGTTTGTTCCAAGCCATAGTTTTTGCTGTTTGTTTCATGCCACAGTTTCGTGTTTGTTCCAAGCCATAGTTTATGCTGTTTGTTTCATGCCACAGTTTCGTGTTTGTTCCAGGCCATAGTTTATGCTGTTTGTTTCATGCCACAGTTTCGTGTTTGTTCCAAGCCAGAGTTTTTGCTGTTTGTTTCATGCCACAGTTTCGTGTTTGTTCCACGCCATAGTTTATGCTGTTTGTTTCATGCCACAGTTTTGTGTTTGTTCCATGCCATAGTTTATGCTGTTTGTTTCATGCCACAGTTTCGTGTTTGTTCGAGCCATAGTTTATGCGGTTTGTTTCATGCCACAGTTTCGTGTTCGTTCCACGCCATAGTTTGTTTGTTTACATCATGCCCTGCCGACAATTCTTGAGAAGATTAAAATCATCTCCTACCTCACGCTGTCGTCCGGAGTTGTCCGTTCTGCATTCCCGGGAGAACGACCCCGAAGTGAGCCGCAAAACCCCCTCGTGACAAAATTAAGAGCGCCGGAAATGGAAATAACGCCAAAACTGTATAATAATAATAACCTTCAGTCCAAACTGTCATGGTGGATCCTGACAGTTCACATGCAACACAGTAAGCCAACAAGCTAAATGCATAGAAAGACAATCCAGGTTTACGCCCTAAATATGCTCCATGGAAAATAAATGATCGTCAAAGGGTTGATTTGGCCAGCTGTCTACATAATCCACACTGATCGCCTCGATTCATTTACGATCATTTTATTAACTTGTGTTCAAGTTTGGACGCTGGATTGGAAGAAAGTTGACTGGAGAATATAACGCTTGAGCCAAGGCAGGGGCCATCTTGCACTTGCACTTACCTCATATGTTGCTCTATTATTAGTATAAGGGATGTACAAAACCCCAAACCAGTGAAGTTGGCACTTTGTGTAAACCGTAAATAAAAACAGAATACAATGATTTGCAAATCCTTTTCAACGTATATTCAATTGAATAGACTGCAAAGACAAGATATTTAATGTTCAAACTGAGAAACATGTTTTTTTTGTGCAAATAATCATTAATTTAGAATTTAATGGCAGCAACACATTGCAAAAAAGTTGGCACAAGGGCTTTTTTTACCACTGTGTTACATGGCCTTTCCTTTTAACAACACTCAGTAAACATTTGGGAACTGAGGAGACCAATTTTTGAAGCTTTTCAGGTGGAATTCTTTCCCATTCTTGCTTGATGTACAGCTTAAGTTGTTCAACAGTCCGGGTTCTCCATTGTGGTATTTTAGGCTTCATAATGCGCCACACATTTTCAATGGGAGACAGGTCTGGACTACAGGCAGGCCAGTCTAGTACCCACACTCTTTTACTACGTGCAGAATGGGGCTTGGCATTGTCTTGCTGAAATAAGCAGGGGCGTCCATGAAAAATACGTTGCTTGGATGGCAACATATGTTGCTCCAAAACCTGTATGTACCTTAGGATTCTGGACTCATGACACTGCTATCGGTATTTTTAAAAAAATCCCCCTTACCGTCGTAATTATGACATGCCGTCACATTCACTTAAGGTGCCGCTGCAACGCATTAAAAAGACACGGGTAGGACCTGATAATCAGCTTGGAATAATCACAAATAAGGAAGCAACACCACACAAAAGTTTGTCAAACAACAATATTTCCTCCACAAAAGTCCCTTTAAAATCACGCACACTAATAAGAGTTAGTGTCTGTTTGAGGGGAACACTCTTTACTCACGACCGCTGCTACCGCTACTCATCAACCGTCTTCCTAGCAATCCAGTAATTCACAGGCTAAAATTAATCAAGTCAAAAAAATTAAAAAATAATAATCATTGGTTCTTTTTATTTATGTAGTACCGTATTTTCGGATTATAAGGCGCACTTAAAATCATTTATTTTCCTCAAAACTCGACAGTGCGCCTTATAACCCGGTGTGCCTAATGTACGGAATAATTCTGGTTGTACTTACCGACCTCAAAACAATTTGGTACATGGTGTAATGATAAGTGTGACCAGTAGATGGTAAGAGATACGTGTAGACTGCAATATGACGCCAGTAAACAACACCAAAACTTTAAATGTTCCATTGACAATAAAGAAGATTACACACGGCACTCAAAAATCTGTCAAAATGTTTTAGTATGACTTTGAAGTCGCACCGCTTGATGGATTTTCGGCCCATTACGGTTACCGTAGTCAGAGATACAAGTATTACTATGGTGTGTGTATAAGGACCGCAAAATGGCACCCATTAGCAGAGATATTATTTGGCGTTTTGTTTCACAATATTATGCAAAACCAACTTTTCTTACCTTCTGGTACCTGCTGATGTGTATTTGGGATCTGCATAAGTCCTGAAAATGTGCGCACGTCCGCCACTGTAGTCGATAAGCTTCTTCTTTTTCTCTATATTCTTGTTGTGTGACATTCATCCTCCGCTGTTGCCATTTCTAATATAAAGTAGTGTAAAGTTCTAACTTATATCTCGCTATGGAAGTGCTAAAAACTACCGGTGTAGTGAGTTTACATTAATCACCCAAGGAACTTTAGTTATTAGAGAGTTGCGGTCGGACGGTTTTGCACTAGTGAGCCCCGGATGAGGAGATGCTGCTCCGTTATTGATTGAAGTAAAGTCTGAATGTCATTAAAACAGTTAGCTCCATCTTTTGACACTTCTTCCACTCCCGTCCTTGCACGCTACACCGCTATGATGGGGAGAAGACGCTGCCTAAGGTGAGCCACGTAAATAAGACCGCCCACAAAAAGGCGCATCCTGAAGCGACTGTCAGAAAGCGGCTTGAAGATGATCTGTAAAACATCATCTATGCAACATTTTGACCAAAGAACCACCATTACATGTTATGTAGACCACAAGGAAGTGTTTTACATTTAGAAAAAAAATCATAACCTGACCCCTTTAATGCGCCTTATAATCCAGTGCGCCTTTTGTATGAAAAAAGACCTGACTAGACCCACTCATCGGCAGTGCGCCTTATAATCCGGTGCGCCCTATGGTCCAGAAAATACGGTACACATTACACAGAAACATTTACAGCTAATTAATGGTATTGTTTTATATGGTACATTTGGTATGATGTATCGTGTAAAAGATCTGTGCCATGCATACATATTATTTTCAGTGTAATTGTGATGAAACATGGTGATGGATCTGTGTGGTCTTGCCAAGGTGACATAACAACTGCATTGCACCTTGCATTGCACACATAGTTGACTTGTTTAGGACTTAAAAAAACAGGTATTAAAATACTTCCGTGCTTTGAGGCGTTACATCAGGGGTCGGGAACCTTTTTGACTGAGAGAGCCATGAAAGCCAAATATTTTTAAATGTATTTCCGCGAGAGCCATACAACATTTTTTAACACTGAATACAACTAAATGCATGCATTTTTAAGTAAGACCAACATTTTTAGAGTATAATAAGTCTCGTATTCTTTTTAATAACATTGCTATTCTGAATCTAACCATTAATAAAATAAAATACTTCTTACCATTAATGCGACTTCTTGAACAGGTGCGGTAGAAAACGGACGGATGGATTAAAATGCATGAGAATGTTTTATATTTTGAACGTTATTTTTAACACTACGATTACCAGCGGAACTAATCATTACTTATGGTGTTAAGCAATGTCAGCTAAGATTTATCTGAGAGCCAGGTGCGGTCATCAAAAGAGCCACATCTAGCTCGAGAGCCATAGGTTCCCTACCCCTGTGTTACATGATGTTGGTGGTGTACTACCTCTAGTGCTAATAAAAATGCTGATAAAAAGTAATGATGTTTACATTTTTATTTACACCAATTAAATTCAGTACGGATAAGCGTACCGATAAAACCGGTATCGATAAGCAATATTGATATAGGTATCAATAAAATCCTAACAATATCCTTAATTATTATGCTGCCTGGTTTTTTTTATGCTTTACAATCACTTTTGTTAATTATTACTGGGTATTTTGGGTAAATGACATGTGCTCCCTGTGGAAAAAAACAGACTATTTTTGAAGATAAAAATAGTTTCCTAATCACCATCTATATCAGGGGTGTCAAACTCATTTTAGATCGGGGGCCACATGGAGAAACATCTACTCCCAAGTGGGCCAGACTGGTAAAATCACGGCACGATAACTTAAAAATAAAGACAACTTCAGATTGTTTTCTTTGTTGAACAATAGAACAAGCACATTCTGAAAATGTACAAATCAAAATGTTGTTGGGTTTTTTTTTTACTTACATGTTGCGTTTAATAGTATTCTATCTCTATTTGTTGTTATTTATACTTTCTGAATGAATGATGTGATAATGTTCATCAGTCAACTCATTGGTGTTCATTTTCAATGTATAGAGATAGAAAAATAATATAAAAATCAAATTACAGAATGTTATTTATGTAGTTTGCTCATTTTCCTCGACTGATGCACTAACATCATGTGGTAATTTTTTGTTTGACATATGTAGCATCATCTACAACAGGGGTCGGGGAATCTTTTTGGCTGAGAGAGCCATGAAAGCCAAATATTTTTAAAATGTATTTCCGTGAGAGTCATATAATATTTTTTAACACTGAATACAACTAAATGTGTGCATTTTTAAATAAGACCAATATTTTTAGAGTATAATAAGTCTCGTATTCTTTTTAACAACATTGTTATTCTGAAGCTAATCAATAATGAATAAAATATTTCTTACCATTAATGCGACTTCTTGAACAGGTGCGGTGGATTAATATCCATGAGAATGCATAATCAAATTGCAGGATGTTATTTATGTAGTTTGCTCATTTTCCTCGACTGATGTACTAAAATCATGTGCATATTTTTTTACACACACTTTATTGCCAAAAGTATTTGGCCACCCATCCAAATGATCAGAATCAGGTGTCCTAATCACTTGGCCGGCCACAGGTGTATAAAATCAAGCACTTAGGCATGGAGACTGTTTCTACAAACATTTGTAAAAAGAATGGGCCGCTTTTAGGAGCTCAGTGGATTCCAGCGTGGAACTGTCATAGGATGCCACCTGTGCAACAAATCCAGTCGTGAAATTTCCTCGCTCCTAAATATTTCAAAGTCAACTTTATTATAGAAAAAGTGAAGAGTTTGGGAACAACAGCAACTCAGCCACCGAGTGGTAGGCCACGTAAACTGACAGAGAGGGGTCAGCGGATGCTGAAGCGCATAGTGCAAAGACTTTCTGCACAGTCAGTTGCTACAGAGCTCCAAACTTCATGTGACCTTCCTATTAGCCCACATACAGTACGCAGAGAGCTTCATGGAATGGGTTTCCATGGCCGAGCAGCTGCATCTAAGCCATACATCACCAAGTCCAATGCAAAACGTGGGATGCAGTGGTGTAAAGCACGTCGCCACTGGACTCTAGAGCACTACAGTGATGAATCACGCTTTTCCATCTGGCAATCTGATGGACGAGTCTGGGTTTGGAGGTTGCCAGGAGAACGCTACATTTCGGACTGCATTGTGCCGAGTGTGAAATTTGGTAGAGGAGGAATTATGGTGTGGGGTTGTTTTTCAGGGGTTGGGCTTGGCCCCTTGGTAGTGAAAGGAACTTGGAATGCTCCAGGATACCAAAACTTTTTGGACAATTCCATGCTCCCAAACTTGTGGGAACAGTTTGGAGCGGGCTGTCACGCCAAATTTCTTCCCCCTACAAACCCCCCCCCCCCCCCCCCATTTACTTCTGGGGTCATTTCCTCTTACGTCATTTCCTCTTACTTACGTAATTTCCTCTTACGTCATTGACAGCGATCGATAGCACTTCGGCTTTGACTGCCCGTCGCTGGAAGGATACTGGTTTTTGTTTTTTTTTATTTATTTTTTATAATATAGCGTTTACAAAACGTCTGTATTGATCGGACAAGTATTAATCGGACAAATTAATTTGAGGATATTCCTAACTGCACATTTGACTCGTGGACATATGCGGAAATGAATAACAGTGTACAATAAGTTAATTCATTATCAATCAATGTTATCAAACTTTATTAAAACTAAATTTATTCGTTTTTTTTAGTTCTTTGGGAATGCATATGTGAACAAATACTCATTGCACATTTGACTACCGTACAGGACGGAGAAGAGGAAATGACGTAAGTAAGAGGAAATGAGGTAAGAGGAAATGACCCCGGAAGTAAATGGGGGGGGGGGTTTGTAGGGGGAAGAAATTTGGCGTGACAGGGCCCCTTCCTCTTCCAACATGACTGTGCACCAGTGCACAAAGCAAGGTCCATAAAGACATGGATGACGGAGTCTGGTGTGGATGAACTTGACTGGCCTGCACAGAGTCCTGACCTGAACCCGATAGAACACCTTTGGGATGAATTAGAACGGAGACTAAGAGCTAGGCCTTCTCGACCAACATCAGTGTGTGACCTCACCAATGCGCTTTTGGAAGAATTGTGGAAAATTCCTAAATTAAACACACTCCGCAACCTTGTGGACAGCCTTCCTAGAAGAATTGAAGCTGCAAAAGGTTTTGGGCAATTCCATGGGATGGCACTTCAAGTTAATATGTGGGTAAAGGCAGGTGGCCAAATACTTTAGGCAATATAGTATATATAGCATCATCTACACAGATACAAATAATTGCTATTGCGACATCCAGTGGACACATTTAGAACAGCAGTTTCTTTCATTCAAAAATGTCCCCTCATTTTTATACTTGGTGAACTCATCCGGATAAAACCTGCCCGCGGGCCGTACGTTTGACACCCCTGATCCAATACGCCACCTTATTTTATCCACTATAAAGAAGAAAAAAAAAAAGCCTCTTCTACCTCCACCATCTCCCTCACACGCCGCGTCGGCCGCACTGACGTCTCCATTGTGGCCCTTCCGCCGCCCGCCTCCCGTGCTGCTCTCTAACTGAAGTGTGGCGGGGATGAGTGATGAGCCAGTGTTTGGGTTAACGACAGGGATGGGGTGTTAAACCTGAAGTGTTTAATTAACCCCACAATGGGCCTGCCTGTCAGCCGGCGCCCATTCTCTCTTGATTGAGACTTTAGCTCACCCACTGGTTGGCATGCACACACTGTATCTGCATGCACACACACACACACACACACACACACACACACACACACACACACACACACACACACACACACACACACACACACACACACACACACACACAATCAGAGGCAAGTGTGCATACAAATTCACATGAATGCACTCAGGCACATAAGCCCTTTGAGACACACACATAATAGCAGGTGCACACACACACACACACACACACACACACACACACACACACACATCGCCCAGTAGGGAAGAGGACGAGGGGAGGGGAGTAAAGTGATAATGCTCCGCCACTAACGCAAGATTGCTTTTTTTTTTTTTTTTTCCCCCCCTCTCCTTCTCTAAAGTCCATTTTCTGGGTCACTGCATTGCATTCATTACTGTCTTTGAAGACATAGGCCTGGAAAGGAATAATGCGTCTCTTTCACTGAGAGTGTGGAGAGTTGTGACTACCAGAGACAGGACCAGAGGCCCGGGAGTGAGGAGAGGAGGGCGGGGCACGCAGTAATATGTGACATCTTTATCTGGTTTTAATTTCCGTCATAAATATTGAATGCTTTATTTGCTCATCTGCAGCTGCCTCCACTCAGGCGGTGTTTTGTCTTTTTTTTTTTTTTTTTTTTTTCCCCTGCTCAGCCAGCACGAGCTGTGTTTCTTCTGTTAGCTAGGGGGCAAACTATAACCACTTTCCTATTTTCAAATCAACTCTGAGAAAGACTTGAGCGGAATGATTGCTTACAGTCCGATGTATCATTGGGAGATTGAGTGCATTAAGTGTCATTTACAAGCAAAACATCTAGCGTTTATAATATATCGTTTTTTTATTTATATACAGTAAAACACGGGTTCTCAAAACTTTGAGTAGTAGTTGTAATATTATACATGGTAATTGGGATTTGTTATATATTGTATATATTTTATAAACATATAATATAATATTATACTATAATATATCAGTACATATTATATACCGTATATATATATAATATGTGAATATTACATATATGCTATATTTTATATTGCTACTATGGTACATTTTTAGTCTACCTGCATTATCCTTTCCATCCTTTGTAATTTAGCTACTGTGTGGAACAATTTCCCTTGTTGATTAATAAAGTTTGTCTAATCTAATCCAATCTAATCTAATCTAATCTAATCTAATCTAGTTGTTGGCTCTCATGTAGTCTGTCATGATTAGTAGTAATTAGTGTTGTGCCGATACCAATATTTTGGTACCGGTACCGGTACCAAATGCATTTTGGTAATTTTCGGTACTTTTCTGAATAAAGGGGACCACAAAATAAATTGCATTATTGGTTTTATTTTAACAAAAAATCTTAGGGTACATCAAACATATGTTTCTTATTGCAAGTTTGCCCTTAAATAAAATAGTGAACATACAAGACAACTTGTCTTTTATTAGTAAGTAAACAAACAAAGGCTCCTAATTTAGTCTGCTGACATATGCAGTAACATATTGTGTCATTTTTCCATTCTATTATTTTGTCAACATTATTAAGGACAAGTGGTAGAAAATGAATAATTAATCTACTTGTTCATTTACTCTTAATATCTGCTTACTTTCTCTTTAAACATGTTCTATCTACACTTCTGTTAAAATTTAATAATCACTTATTCTTCTGTTGTTTGATACTTTACATTAGTTTTGGATTGTACCACAAATTTGGGTATCAATCCGATATCAAGTCGTTACAGGATCATACATTGGTTATAATTTAAGTCCTCCTATGTGTCCAGGGACGTATTTCCTGAGTTTATAAACATTATATACATTTTTAAAAACAAAATAAAATGTTGTGATGCTAAAAAAATATCGATGTAATCATGGTAGCATCGACTAGATATGCTCCTGTACTTGGTGTCATTACAGTGGATGTTAGGTGTAGATCCACCAATGGCGTTTGTTTACATTGTGACGCCGGTGAGCTACGGTGTGTAGTGAAGCATGTTTAGCTATTCCTCGTCCTGCAGGGATGATACTTGTAAGAAACTTACTTTATTTGTCACCATGGAGACCAGGATTAGTGATTTAGAAGTAGCTTAAACACTGCCGACTGCGGATGGACTTTAGCCGCTAGCTAGCTAGCCATGTCTTAAAGCACCTCTTCCTGAGGGCGTTTCAGTGTTATAACTTCACCTTTATCGTTAGTTTTTACGCCAAAATGCGTCCGTTCTCCCTTTTCTGTCTACACACTGTGTCTGCTTGTAAGTACCCTGTGATTGTGCGCTGCCGAACATGCTCGTCTGCTCGTAAACCAGCAATGACACGACGTGACGACAACAGGGGTGCGGGGGCATTGGGGAATGGTACGTTTTAGAGGGGGTATAGTACCGAATATGATTCATTAGTATCGCGGTACTATACTTATACCGGTATACCGTACAACCCTAGTAGTAATAGTTGTTGAAGAAAATGCGTGATGCGTCTCTAATCAATGCGCCGCCGTATTCTTAACATGACCAGAATACGTAAATATGACATGTTATTATGATTGTGCCTTTTACTAATTTGCGTATATACTTACAGCATGTTTACAAAACATTGATGGAGGTTTTATTAGAACGTTTTATTAGAAAAAAAATCTGTGAAGCGTGATGCGGTATAGCTCGGTTGGTAGAGTGGCCGTGCCATCAACCTGACGGTTGCAGGTTCGATCCCCGCTTCCGCCATCCTAGTCACTGCCGTTGTGTCCTTGGGCAAGACACTTTACCCACCTGCTCTCAGTGCCACCCACACTGGTTTAAATGTAACTTAGATATTGGGTTTTCACTATGTAAAGCGCTTTGAGTCACTAGAGAAAAGCGCTATATAAATATAATTCACTTCAATTCACTTCAATCAACTGTATAACGTATAAGTCATGCAGAATATAGACTAAGCAACAACATAAACAAATAACAACATTTTGATATAATAAGAGTGTAGACTAACTATTTAGCTTCACATTAAAACGATCCCTAAAAAAAAAAAAAAAATATATATATATATATATATATATATATATATATATATATATATATATATATATATATATATATATATATATATATATACTATGTACGGTCGCGGTTCTAGCTTTAATGGCGCCCTGTGCAAGATCCTCCTTCGGTGCTCCTGTTTATCATATCCATTTCAAAATATGTCATACATAAAGTGCTGACATACTATCTTCGGTTCGTTCTTTTTTGCATGCTGTTTTGTTGACACTTAATCATCATCACCCAGCGTTCACACCTCAACTAGAAGATGTGCTCGTTTTTGTTTTTTGTTATCAAACATTTTTATAGCGTCTGTCTTCATGACTATGCAGAATATATGCTGATTATCAGAGCACACTCAATAGAGATGCAAATATAATCATTTAGCACTCGCAATGTGATTTATTGAGACTGAAATCTGCGCGCAAACTGACACCGTCGCGAAATAGCTCGGAGAAAGGAGGTGATCCTGCTGCAAAGACATACCAGGGAAAGAGACTCATCGGTCTGTGTGCATGTCAACATATTTGGACCATCAGAAATAAAAATATTACACATAATGGGCCTGCTGTACTAAAGGTTTGCGTGTTCTGAAAACAAGCAAACCGCAAAGTTGATCTACTAAACATGTGCAAAGTGGATTGCGTCTGTTAAGTGAGACGGATAAGGAGTGCTATCCATTTTGCGTCTCCGTCTTCATTTATATGCAGGGTATATGCTGATTAGCTAAATATGTTATATATATTTATCAACACTCATCACCGTTTTGCGATCACTATTTTGCGTTTTATTCACAAAACCCAAAACCAGTCAAGTTGGCACGTTGAGTAATTCCTAAATAAAAACAGAATACAATGATTTGCAAATCCTTTTCAACTTATATTCAATTGAATAGACTGCAAAGACAAGATATTTAATGTTGGAACTGAGAAAAGTATTTTTTCTTTGCAAATAATCATTAACTTAGAATTTAATGGTAGCAACACATTGCAAAAAAGTTGGCACAGGGGCATTTTTACCACTGTGTTACATGGCCTTTCCTTTTAACAACACTCAGTAAACGTTTGGGAACTGAGGAGACTAACTTTTGAAGCTTTTCAGGTGGAATTATTTCCCATTCTTGCTTGATGTACAGCTTAAGTGGTTCAACAGTTCGGGGTCTCCGTTGTCGTATTTGAGGCTTCTTATTATGCCACACATTTTCAAATCAATGGGAGACAGGTCTAGACTACAAGTAGGCCAGTCTAGTATCCGCACTATTTTACTATAAAGCCACGCTGTTGTAACACGTGGCTTGGCATTGTCTTGCTGAAATAAGCAGGGGCGCCCATGATAACGTTGCTTGGATGGCAACATATGTTGCTCCAAAACCTGTATGTACCTTTCAGCATTAGTGGTGCCTTCACATATGTGTAAGTTACCCATGCCTTGGGCACTAATACACCCCCATACCATCACAGATGCTGGCTTTTGAACTTTGCGCCTATAACAATCTGCATGGTTCTTTTCCTCTTTTTTCCGGAGGACACGACATCCACAGTTTCCAAAAGCAATTTGAAATGTGGACTCGTCAGACCACAGAACACTTTTCCACTTTGCATCAGTCCATCTTAGATGAGCTCGGGCCCAGCGAAGCTGGCAGCATTTCTGGGTGTTGTTGATAAATGGCTTTCGCTTTGCATAGTAGTTTTAACTTGCACTTACAGACGTAGTGACAAACTATAGTTACTCACAGTGGTTTTCTGAAATGTTCCTGAGCCCATGTGGTGATATTCTTTACACACTGATGTCGCTTTTTGATGCCACTGAGGGATCGAAAGTCGGTAATATCACCGTTTACGTGCGGTGATTTCTCCAGATTCTCTGAACCCTTTGATGATGTTACGGACCGTAGATGGTAAAATCCCTAAATTCCTTGCAATAGCTCGCTGAGAAATGTTGTTCTTAAACTGTTCAACAATTTGCTCACGCATTTGTTCACAAAGTGGTGACCCTCGCCCCATCCTTGTTTGTGAATGACTGAGCATTTCATGGAAGCTGCTTTTATACCCAATCATGGCACCCACCTGTTCCCAATTAGCCTGTTCACCTGTGGGATGTTCCAAATAAGTGTTTGATGAGCATTCCTCAACTTTATCAGTCTTTTTTGCCACTTGTGCCAGCTTTTTTGAAACATGTTGCAGGCATCAAATTCCGAATGAGCTAATATTTGCAAAAAATAACAACGTTTTCCAGTTCGAACGTTAAGTATCTTGTCCTTGCAGTCTATTGAATTGAATATACGTTGAAAAGGATTTGCAAATCATTGTATTGTTTTTATTTACCATTTACACAACGTGCCAACTTTACTGGTTTTGGAGATTGTAGCATGTTTGAAAACGACGTGGAACAGAGAATGTGTACGTGTGTGTGTCAACGTATTTGCAAGGTCTGTCAGAAATAAAAAATATACTAGACATATTGTCTAATCAGCAAAATCTTTTTATAGTGGTATACTGCATCCTAGGTGAGTTAAGAGGCTGATTAAAACAATTTCAATCTATGTGTTTTGGTGTCTGCAGATGTTTTTTTTTTTAATGCCGTTTGTTTTATCATTTAGAATATATATCATTGACATATTTCCTATATGAAAAAAACTCCTTGAAGTATGCATTTTTTGCATCTTGAACACAGTAAGTCCAGCATCCTGCTCATGAGCACGTCTTCAGCGCACAAAAAATACGCACCGCAGTTATGAATAGCACGTGCAATGTTGGTAGATTGCACGCAACACGCCCACTAATAGTGCATACTATTTTATAGATTGCACACACTGTTCAGCGCGTGGTATTTGGATCTTGGTAAATCAGGCCCCTTGTCTTTTCAGCAATGTAATTTTATAATTTTGTAGCTGCTAGATGACTTAAGGGGCGGATTAAAACGAATCCAATTGATTTATTTTGGTTGCTGCCATTTTTTTTTTTAATGAAGTAAATCTTTTCATATATATAATAATATGTCGACTATGCACTTTTTTTTTGCATTATGCATTTTTCTGTCTCTAGACCAGTGGTCCCCAACCTTTTTGTAGCTGCGGACCGGTCAATGCTTGAAAATTTGTCCCACGGACCGGTGGGGGGGGATTTAAAAAAAAAATATATATATATATTTTTTTTTTCCATAAAGAAATTCAATCATGTGTGCTTACGGACTGTATCCCTGCAGACTGTATTGATCTATATTGATATATAATGTATATATTGTGTTTTTTATGTAGATTTAATAAAAAAAAAAAAAAAAACATTTTTTATTTTTATTTTTTTTAATTTCCTGTGCGGTACCAATAGGTGGTTGGGGACCACTGCTCTAGACCATTCCAGAAGCACCACAGCTTCGGCGTGGGTTCTGTTGTCAAAGTTATCGCACTTTCTGAAATTGTACAAATCATAATGGTGTTGGGTTTTTTTTACACTTACATGTTGCGGTTAATAGTATTTTATCTTTATTTGTCGTTATTTATATTTTCTGAATAAATGATGTGATAATGTTCATCAGTCAACTCTTTGGTGTTCATTTTCAATCTATCAAGATCAAAAAATAATATCAAAATCAGATTACAGATTACAATTACAAATTATAAACATGTGGTTTATTTTTTTTTTTACATATGTAGCATCATCTACAAAGATATAAAGAATTGCTATTGCGACATCTAGTGGACACATTTGGAACAGCAGTGTTATGTTCGGCCGGGGAAGAAGACGACAGCACGGCAGGAATCAGTTCAATTGGTTTATTTAACTTGATGAGTTGGTGGGATGTGTATGCTACTCCAAGTGGTAGGTGCAAAATGATGTGTAGAATTAACCATGTAAATGTTACCAGGGTTTGTTGTGTGTGCGTGTTGGATGAATCCTTCGTCAGACCAAAGGGGCAAGGCGAGAAGGCAGTCCGTGGGCAGGCCAGCGGTCGGGGGCAGGAGAGAAGCAACGAGGTCCGTGTCCAAGCAGGGGTCGAATATCGAGGGCGGCAGTCCGGAATCCAGAGGGAAGTCGAGGCACACAGCTCGATCACGGGAGACACGGAAAGTACTGCGGGAGACACAAAGGACATAAGACACGGGAACTGGGAAGGCACAGAGAGAGATCAAGTGCGCGGGAGCGAAGCCAGAGACGGGGCGCTTACTACGGGAGTGAACTACGTTCCGGCACTGGATCTTTGGGTCCGCTGGTCTTTATGCTGCCTGCCCTCATTAGTCCCAGGTGTGAAGATTACTGATTGCCTGCAGCTTTGCAACCAGCGAAGGTTTTCAGCCGAGCTCGCAGCAGAAGGCATGAGGGATTACGCAAGCGCCGTGACCAGCAGTTTCTTTCATTCAAAAATTTCAGCTCATTCTTATACTTAGCAAACTCACCCCGCTGGCCGGATAAAACCTGTTCGTAACCTGGCCGTACGTTCGACACCCCTGCTATAGTCGGAATGGCATATCCTTCTGGCTCAAGACAAGAAACAGGGAGTACATTTTCAACCCGCAGCACCTGAAGTGAAGTGAATTATATTTATATAGCGCTATTCTCTAGTGACTCAAAGCGCTTTTACATAGTGAAACCCAATATCTAAGTTCCATTTAAACCAGCGTGGGTGGCACCGGGAGCAGGCGGGTAAAGCGCCTTGCACAAGGACACAACGGCAGTGACTACGACGGCGGAAGCGGGGATCGAACCTGCAACCTTCAAGTTGCTGGCACGGCCGCTCTACCAACCGAGCTATACGAACCTATACCTGCAATGAGTGAACGTCTCCAAAAGATGGCGCCACCGCACAAACAATAACACTCCTTTTCAGTGTCTACGTCAATTTTTTTTAAAGGCCTACTGAAACCCACTACTACCGACCACGCAGTCTGATAGTGTATACATCAATGATGACATCTTAACATTGCAACACATGCCAATACGGCCGGGTTAACTTATAAAGTGCAATTTTAAATTTCCCGCGAAACTTCCGGTTGAAAACGTCTATGTATGATGACGTATAATAAACGGAAGTATTCGGACACATTGTATCCAATACAAAAAGCTCTGTTTTCATCGCAAAATTCCACAGTATTCTGGACATCTATGTTGGTGAATCTTTTGCAATTTGTTTAATGAACAATGAAGACTGCAAAGAAGAAAGCTGTAGGTGGGATCGGTGTATTAGCGGCTGGCTGCAGCAACACAACCAGGAAGACTTTGACTTGGATAGCAGACGCGCTATCCGACGCTGGCCGCCGACCGCATCAATGATCGGGTGAAGTCCTTTGTCGCTCCGTCGATCGCTGGAACGCAGGTGAGCACGGGTGTTGATGAGCAGATGAGGGCTGGCGTAGGTGGAGAGCTAATGTTTTTAGCATAGCTCTGTGAGGTCCCGTAGCTAAGTTAGCTTCAATGGTGTCGTTAGCAACAGCATTGTTAAGCTTCGCCAAGCTGGAAAGCATTAACCGTGTAGTTACAGGTCCAAGGTTTAATAGTATTGTTGATTTTCTGTCTATCCTTCCAGTCAGGGGTTTATTTATTTTGTTTCTATCTGCATTTAAGCCCGATGCTATCACGTTAGCTCCGTAGCTAAAGGGCTTCGCCGATGTATTGTCGTAGAGATAAAAGTCACTGTGAATGTCCATTTCGGGTTCTCGACTCTCATTTTCAAGAGGATATAGTATCCGAGGTGGTTTAAAATACAAATCTGTGATCCACAATAGAAAAAGGAGAAAGTGTGGAATCCAATGAGCCCTTGTACCTAAGTTACGGTCAGAGCGAAAAAAGATACGCCCTGCACTGCACTCTAGTCCTTCACTCTCACGTTCCTCATCCACAAATCTTTCATCCTGGCTCAAATTAATGGGGTAATCGTCGCTTTCTCGGTCCGAATCGCTCTCGCTGCTGGTGTAAAGAATGGGGACATGTGAGGAGCCTTTCAACTTGTGACGTCACGCTACTTCCGGTAAAGGCAAGGCTTTTTTTTTATCAGCGACCAAAAGTTGCGAACTATATCGTAGATGTTCTCTACTAAATCCTTTCAGCAAAAATATGGCAATATCGCGAAATGATCAAGTATGACACATAGAATGGATCTGCTATCCCTGTTTAAATTAAAAAAAAAATCATTTCAGTAGGCCTTTAATGAAAGCTATTTGTTGAATACAAAACATTAAGACCGTTTGCAAAGAAAAATCTATAAATTAGACTTTATAAGTCGCACTGTTCAAAGCGTAGCAAGGAAACAGCGGCTTATAGTCCTGAAAATAGGGTATAAAGGAATGTGTTCGTAAGGGTATTCTTATAGTGCTACAGCAAGCGGCTATCTGCAGGTCCTTGTCAGGGTGACACTGACATAGGGAGCACTGTGGGAGTCGTCTCCACCGCTGGGTGAATCAATAGGTGCCATGTGACAGCGCCTCACCCATCAAGAGGCGCGGTGATGGGACTGCTGCTGGAAATTTGCTTACAGCCTACACCAATTAACTTCAACATGACAGATCCAAGCAGCCAATGCACCACTCTTCTGGCCCAGAAGGGAGAGCTCAGCTGTTGGACTGGGAGAGATTGTCTGTTTGTGTGTGTGTGTGTAAGAGACGCATGCACACACACGTGTGTTAAAGCGAGATGCATGTGTGTGTGTGTGTGTGTGTGTGAGGCAGAGACGGGGGCGGGTGGGAGCGAGTAAATCTGCAGTGATTCAGGCTCTGCTCCGGCTCCTTAATGAAGATGTCAATCTGTGAAAATGTGTGCACACATTGGAGCTGTCAGGGCCTCATCAATCACCCAGGGGTTTGTCAAAGGAGCTCACGCCCAGATTAACGAGGCGGGGACAATGGCGGCGAGGCCATTTGCATAGAAAATTGCCCTCATCCTGAGGAAAGTGATCGCGCGTCGGACTCGAGGCCGACAATGGAGACGTTAGTGACGTGGTCGTCGAGTTATTCATTGGAAGAGAAGGTTAGATGTTGTAGTGACTATCGTTGATATTTACCCCGTGTGTCACTCTGCATTCATTTTGATCATTTGTGTGGAGAATTTACTGAAATTCCACGACGTAGTGAATTTGCAGACAGCTACAATTATGCACAAAGCAAACTATAACCTGCTACCCAAGAATATACAACAATTGTTATCAACAAAAGAGGAGAAATATAATCTTGGAGCAAAATGTAATTTAAAACATTTGTACGCACGTACAACACTTAAGACCTTCAGTAAATCAGTATGTGGAATTCAATTATGGAATGGACTAAGCAAATAAATCAAACAATGTACTAATATGATCCACTTCAAGAAACGCTTCAAACTTAAAGTGTTTACAAAGTACAGAGAAGAAGAACCATGATAAACGTTCTAAATTTATTTCATCCATCCATTCATTTTCTAGATTATCTTACTCATCTCACTATATGAAATATACACCACCGTTCAAAAGTTTGGGGTCACCCAAACAATTTTGTGGAATAGCCTTCATTTCTAAGAACAAGAATAGACTGTCGAGTTTCAGATGAAAGTTCTCTTTTTCTGGCCATTTTGAGCGTTTAATTGACCCCACAAATGTGATGCTCCAGAAACACAATCTGCTCAAAGGAAGGTCAGTTTTGTAGCTTCTGTAACGAGCTAAACTGTTTTCAGATGTGTGAACATGATTGCACAAGGGTTTTCTAATCATCAATTAGCCTTCTGAGCCAATGAGCAAACACATTGTACCATTAGAACACTGGAGTGATAGTTGCTGGAAATGGGCCTCTATACACCTATGTAGATATTGCACCAAAAACCAGACATTTGCAGCTAGAATAGTCATTTACCACATTAGCAATGTATAGAGTGTATTTCTTTAAAGTTAAGACTAGTTTAAAGTTATCTTCATTGAAAAATACAGTGCTTTTCCTTCAAAAATAAAGACATTGCAATGTGACCCCAAACTTTTGAATGGTAGTGTAACTTACTTCACTAATTATTTATTTATTTTTATTGTGATTACTTATGGAGTATATTGTGAATACATTGAGAACAGGAAGTGAACAAAATTGTCAGCAACTGCTACGTAAAGGAAAAGGGGTAGGATTAAATAAGCTCTGCTTCTTCCTACTCCTTTTCGAACATGTTGAATAGAGGAACTGGAAATTGTGATGCATCATGTTGTGTGCATGCATGTTCCAAATAAACTCAAACTCAACTCAACTCAACTTATTGACGGACCTGAGACAACGAGATTGCTTTTTGGGACTAAAATGTCGATAAACACCAGTTTTCAAACTACAATTATTCAACAACAGTTTGGACAAATTTGTCAACAAAAGTGGAACGCTCGCAAAAAACCAATATGGATTCCGAGGAAATATTTTACAATCGATGGCATTAATCAAAGTAACATAGGAAATTACCAATGCAATAAATGGACAACAATGTCCAGGTGTGGTATTCATGCATCTAACAAAAGCATTTTACACAATTAATAATAATATAATAAATACTACATTAGAACGGTATGGCATCAGAGGGTTGGCCTTGGACTGGACAGGAAGGAATACGTGAAGCCAGGCCAGGGGTCGGCAACCCAAAACGTTGAAAGAGCCATATTGGACCAAAAATACAAAAAAACAAATCTGTCTGGAGTCGCAAACAATGAAAAGACTTATATAAGTCTTATAATGAAGGCAACACATGGTGTAAGTGTCTATATTAGCTATATTAGCCTACTACCAAAATGACTTTAAAAGTCTTACATAAGTCTTATAATGAAGACAACACATGACGTAAGTGTCTATATTAGGACACTTTCCAGAGAAACTGGAAATTGTGATGTATCATGTTGTATGCTTGCATGTTCGAAATAAACTCAAACTCAACTCAACTCAATAATAGCCTACTATCAAAATTAGTGGGACAAAACGATTTTCACCAAATAGTCTCACCAGTGAAGCATACACACAAACATATTAAACAGTGGGCTTTCTAACAATTGGGAAGGTTTGTGTCATGTTTGTCCTCAAACAAAAAACATACCAAAACAAAAACAAATATTTTTCCCCATCTTTTTCCATTTTCAATCTTTTTAAAAATGCTCCACTAGAACGGCGTTAAAGAGCCGCGGGTTGTTGATACCCGATCTAGGTGAAAATATGTCAACAGAGCGAGATATGTCTTGCGGCGTACCCGAAGGATCAATACTGGGACTGAAGCTGTTCACTCTCTATATAAATGACATTCGCAAAATGACAAAGGACTTAAAGTTAGTATTATATGCAGACGACACGGCTGTGTTTTGCTCGGGAAGGAACACACAGAAGTTAACACAAATAACAACAGAAGAAATGTATGAATTAAAATGATGGTTTGACCAAAACAGCTTGAATCTCAGTAAAACTGAGATAATGCTATTTGGTAACAGTAGAAGAGAAAGTCAAACACACATACAAATAGACAGAGTAGACATTGAAAGAATGAAAGAAAACACATTTTTAGGTGTAATAATAGATGATAAAATGAACTGGAAATCTCATATAAAAAATATAAAATGGCAATAAATATTAATGATGAATAACGCTAAATGCAAAAATCACTACATATTCTCTACTGCTCACTAGTGTTACCATATCTGAGTTATTGTGTAGAAATATGGGGAAACAACTACAAATGTGCACTTCATTCACTAACTGTGTTACAAAAAAGATCAGTTAGAATAATACATAATGTTGGATATAGAGAACATACAAACCCTTTATTTGGTTAATGAAAAATATTAAAATTCAATGACTTGATTCATCTGAAATTTGCTAAAATGATGTACAAAGCAAACTATAACCTGCTACCCAAGAATGTACAACAATTCTTCTCAACAGAAGAGGAGAAATATAACCTTCGAGGAAAATCTCATTTTAAACATTTGTATGCACATTCAACACTTTGAACGGATTAAAGAAAGAAGTCAAACAAAGTAATAATATGATCCAGTTTAAGAGGCTGTTCAAAAGTGCTTACAAAGTACAAGGGAAAATAATTTGGAGAAACACCTTGAACCTTAATGAAAACAAGATATACCATAGCAAAAATGTATTTGCTCATCTGTTGCTCAATCAATTTGATCTCCTCATATTTGTTTGTTTATGTGATTATTTGTTTCTTATCTCTTGCTCCTACGGGACCAGTTAGGAGCAAGATATAAGCTAAAAAAAAAAAAAAGACAAGCCATCACAGAGACAAAGGAGATTGAGCTGAGATAACCATTTGAGCAATACTTGGGAAATGGGATACACAGAGGAGCTCTCATATAAAGAGAACGGAATGAGATGTCTGAGAGAAATCTGAGAATGAAAAACACGGTACACCCTGGACAAGTCGCCGCCTCATCCCAGGGCCAACACAGATAGACAGACAACATTCACAAACTAGGGCTAATTGAGTATTACCAATCAAAATACATCCCCTCCCACCCCCCGAAAAAATAATAGAACAATTTAATAATGTTGAAGTGAAGAAAAAAAAGGCATACATTCAAGTTAATTTTGAAAGAGTACAAAAAAATATGAAGTAAATTTTAAAATAGTTACAGGAAAAAAATGCATAGATTTAAGTTGATTTTGAAAGAGTTACAACAAAAAATACATACGTTCAAGTTCATTTTTAAAGTTGTGAAAAAACATACATTTGGACTTTGAAAGTTCCAACCAAAAAAGAGACATAAATCAAAGTTATTTTAAAGAGAAAACAAATATATACATTTAAGTTAATTTTGAAAGAGTTACAACAGAAAAATACATCAAAATTAATTTTGAAAGAGCTATAACAAAAAAGACAAGGCAAGGCAGTTTTTTTTATAGAGCACAATGTGTACACAAGGCAATTTAAAGTGCTTAACAGAAAATTACAAAAACAAAATCACGATACAAAACAAGCACTTTTGTTGTTTTCACTAGTTCCAGGTCCCAACTTGTTGGATTATATAATATATATATATATATATATATATATATATATATATATATATATATATATATATATATATATATATATATATATATATATATATATATATATATATGAGATGCATGATTTATGATCTAGAATAAACGTACAAGGAGCAAGGAAGCGAGAAAGCAGCAGACCACTCGATGGTGTACACATAGGGACACAGGAAGGGATCATGTCGCCGCCATAAATAGTCCGTCTGCGTTAGCGCTTATAATAACAATATCACTAATACTTGGTTAATATTCAAGTCACGAAATGAAAATGGAGTGTTGTCGGAGCTTTTTAAATGGTTATTTATCGGATTTTATAGGCGAAATAGTGGGGCTCCCATTGGAGCTGACTTTATTTACGTTTATTTAATATTTAGTAGGGTTGTACGGTATATCGGTATTAGTATAGTACCGCGATACTAATGAATCATTTTCCACGGCAATTGTTACCAGTTCCGCGTCGTCGTCACGTCGAGTCATTGCTGGTTTACGAGCAGAGGAGCATGTTCGGCAGCGCACAATCACAGAGTACTTACAAGCATACACAGTGTGTAGACAGAAAAGGGAGAACGAACACATTTTGGCTCAAAAACTAACGATAAAGATGAAGTTATAACACTGAAACGCCCTCAGGAAGAGGTGCTTTAAGACATGGCTAGCTAGCTAGCAGCTAAAGTCCAGCTGCAGTGTTTTAGCTACTTCTAAATCACTAATCTTCGCCTCCATGGCGACAAATAAAGTACGTTTCTTACAAGTATCATCCCTGCAGGACGAGGAATAGCTAAACATGCTTCACTACACACCGTAGCTCACCGGCATCAAAATGTAAACAAACGCCATTGGTGGATCTACACCTAACATCCACTGTAATGATACCAAGTACAGTAGTGTATCTAGTCGATACTACTATGATACTACCAATATTTTTCGGCATCACATTATCTTTTTCGTTTAAAAAAAATTAATATTATATTTATAAACTCAGGAAATATGTCCCTGGACACATGAGGACTTTGAATATGACCAATGTATGATCCTGTAACGACTTGGTATCGTATTGATACCCAAATTCGTGGTATCATCCAAAACTAATGTAAAGTATCAAACAACAGAAGAATAAGTGATTATTACATTTTAACAGAAGAGTAGATAGAACATGTTAAAAGAGAAAGTAAGCAGATATTAACAGTAGATTAATAAATAATTTTGTACCACTTGTCCTTAATAATGTTGACAAAATAATAGAACGGGAAAATGACACAATATGTTACTGCATATGTCAGCAGCTAAATTAGGAGCCTTTGTTGTGTTTGTTGTGTTGTGTTCGTTTGTTGGGACGGCGTGGCGAAGTTGGTAGAGTGGCTGTGCCGGCAATCGGAGTGTTGCTGGTTACTGGGGTTCAATCCCCACCTTCTACCTTCCTAGTCACGTCCGTTGTGTCCTTGGGCAAGACACTTCACCCTTGCTCCTGATGGCTGCTGGTTAGCGCCTTGCATGGCAGCTCCCGCCATCAGTGTGTGAATGTGTGTGTGAATGGATGAATGTGGAAATACTGTCAAAAGTGCTTTGAGTACCTTGAAGGTAGAAAAGCGCTATACAAGTATAACCCATTTATCATTATTTATTTATTATTTGTTTGTTTACTTACTAATAAAAGACTAAAAGTTGTCTTGTATGTTTACTATTGTATTTAAGGACAAACTTGCAATAAGAAACATATGTTTAATGTACCCTGAGATTTTGGTTAACATAAAGCCAATAATGCCATTTTTTGTGGTCCCCTTGTGGTAATTTGGTACCAGTACCAAAATATTGGTATCGGGACAACGCTAATAGGGACACAGGAAGTGATCATGTCGGCGCTATAAATAGTCAGTCTGCGTCAGCGCTTGTAATAACAATATCACTAATACTTGGTTATTATTCAAGTCACGAAATGAAAATGGAGTATAGTCGGAGCTTTTTGAATGTATCTGTTTTTATAGGCAAAATAGTGGCGCACCCATTGGAGCGGACTTTTATTTACGTTTATTCCATATTTAGAATGTATTAAAAAAAAATCCATCCATCGCCATGTCTTTCTTAATGATTGCGAACGATCGGCAAAATTGTTTAAGTGACCAACTTTGTCCGTCCAAGAGTTAATCATGTGTAAAAACAAGATGTTGCATTTATGATTACCCACTTTAACACCGCGTTGTTCCCTCCCCTCCTTTTCCATGCGCTTCCTGCCGCAATGAGACAGTGATGAATCAAGTGGGTTTAAGCTTGGTTTTTATGAACTCCACCGAGAATGGACGCGGGGTCCATCTTCAGCCTGAGCCTGAGCGAGCGCTCCTCCCTCACGGCTCACTCCATTGTCAGCAAGGGGCCACAATTGTCAGAGCTACATATTAACTCAGCCTGTTGTTAGAGGCTATTCGGCTCCGCTGCCATCTGGCTGACTTGTGACGGACAGGACCGGAAGGGTCAGGTCACCTGCAGGGACAGGCCGGGGTACATTAAGACATGGCTTCTAGTGTGTTTGATCCTTATAGCCAGACCTGTGTGTACAGTTGCCATGCATATCTACCTTTGTAGTTATAGTTACATATTTATATTACTATTAGAGGCTTATTTGTGAGATTATTGGAAGGTATAAGATTATGTGTTGGGCAATAAGGCCTTTATAGTTGCACCTGTGTGAGATGTGTGTATTGTGTAGTATTTGTCATTGTGTGGCTGTCCTTTCAGCACCACCTAAGTGTGTGTGTGTGTGGGTTGTCGTAGGGGGTCTTCCTCGCCGAGCGAGAGCGCGACAGTTAAGGTGTCAGCGGCGTGATGGAGAGGGTCCGCCTTCACAGGAGGCCAGCAGCTGCCAGCTTTTCAGCAGCTTGTGTCCGCGCTATCACATAAGTTAGTGGTCGGACGTTTGGGTGGAAAAGTGGAAGGAAAAGGGGAGAGAGAAAAAAGAAAGGAAAAAAAAGGAAGATTTACAAGGCGGGTCAAAGGTGAGGAGGGGTCGAAGTGTGGAAGGTCAGAAAGTGCAGCTTCTCGCGCACGCACACACTTATGTGAAAGGGAAAACCGCACATCTGCAGTTTCGGTCTGACCTCCACGGGACGTTACAAAAGTGAAAGTGAAAGGGTTTATTTGTTGTAAGACACTCTGCTTCTTTTTAATATCTTTAATTCATTTTTTGGTAGTCTTTGAAATATATATATATATATATATACTTTAGAACTTGATTAAATATGGTCATATATTTAGTATTATGCATGGGGACAAGCGGTAGAAAATGGATGGATGGATGGCATGATGATTTATAGATAATACAACTATTTCCATCCATCCATCCATTTTCCTACTGCTTGTCCCTTTCGGGGTCTCGGAGGGTACTGGAGCCGGATGTTATTTTTAATATCCTTAATTAATTTTTTGGTAATCTTTTAAATATTCTTTATGTAAATATATATATATATATATATATATATATATATATATATATATATATATATATATATATATATATATATATATATATATATATATATATATATATATATAGATACTTTAGAACTTGATTAAATATGGTAATATATTTAATATATTGCATAATGATTTATAGATAATGAAACAATTTAAAACATTTAAAGATAATAATGTAATCATTATAATACTACTAATAATAATTTAATGTAATAATAATACACAGTATATATATATATATATATATATATACTGTATATTTACTTTAGAATTTGATTAAATATGGTAATATATTTAGTATATTGCATGATGATTCATAGATAATAAAACGATTTAAAAAATTCAAGATAATAATGTTATAATTATAATATTACTAATAATATAATATAATTTCATAATAATAGTAATAATACTACTACTAAAAATACTACTACTACTACTACTACTAATAATAATAATAATAATAATACAAACAATAACAAAATAATATCAATAATACTAATATTATATTTATAACATGCCACACATAAATGTATGTATTTCTTAAGTTTCAAGTGCCCTACAGTGGCAAATACAACTATATGTCCTAAAATAACTGTCTGTTTAAAATATAATACATCTCAAGATAATACCATAATAACAATCATACTGATACTTCTATTAGTACTATACTACTACTACTACTACTACTACTACTACTACTACCCTCAGTGGCAAATGCAACTATGTCTCCTAAAATAACGTTCTTTTATTCACATCATATATTTAATTTAAGTTTTTGAACAGTGGATGAAGTCAGCTATAACATGTTTTTTTAAATGACTTGACGGTATACATTTTAATTAAAGGGACACGCGGTAGATAACAATATAACTAAAACAATTCATACTTACATTTGTGATGTCTCTAGGAGTGTTTTCATGTACATTTGTACGTGCTATTGTAACATAATCAATTGCAATCAATCGAGCATTAGCGAATATGCTAACACATTTACAAGAGTCTGTGTTAGTATTATTAACTTACAATGTCATTTTTTTTGTGTTCGCCAAAACGTCAAAGTTCTTGAGTCTGTTCAACATATTGGAGAGCTAGCTTCCGCAGCTCAGGGATCCATGGCAATGACTTCTGTTTTGTTTGATCAGCTGTTTTACTGCCATGTGACTTGCACCGTTTTAGAAACAATTAAAGTAAATACATGTATTACACTTGGACTTATACAAACTTTATTGATCCACAAGGGAAATTGTTCCACACAGTAGCTCAGTTACAAAGGATGGAAAGGGTAAGGATGGAAAGGATAATGCAGGTATATAGTCATGGATGGATTTTATTTTCAACTTGTTTCACACAGGAATATGTTATGATATTCATCTACCGAATATAGAAAAACTATTTAAATATGTAATTTTATTGTCCTTATATTTTCTTTTGGTGTGTACACCGTCATGCACACCATGCATATTGCATGAGAGAGCTCCAAATACACGCTACCAAAATCAAACAACATTTAACCTTGTCCGACATAATTGACGTTAAACAATTACAAAAATATTTAGTTCGATTGTGTGCGTTTGCCTGACATGCCCTTTGCATGTCGTATGGACAAGTATATTTGCAAAGTGTAGTGGCGAGCGGTAAATAAATAAATAGCATCATTAATCACCTCTAGATCAGAGTAGACACTTAAACACTCTGGCAGTTGACTTGGCATCCCTCATTATTACACTGTCATGGACCAATAAACACACAGGCCGGCGCCAGTCCACCAATCAAACATCTGGCGTCTGCAGGTCGTTAGGGAAGACAACGAATCAGATGGCTTGCTTTTGCAAGGCGCGGGGCGGGGGGATGCTGAAGTGGGCTCGGTGCCCGGACCCTCCTAATCTCACCAATGGGAATGCAGCTCTCCTTGTAATCCAATTAAAGGAGCGTAAGCGGTTTGTTAGACACTGTGTGTTAATGTAAGCACCATCCAATATACCCTGGGCTGGTAACAGCATGGCTGGGGATACACTTTGGTCCATGGAACATAGAAGTAGTATACAGCTGGAGGCGCTGCTACGGTAATATCGGGATCAGCAGATTTCCATGGTATTTGCTTTGGCCTTTTGAAGTCTCATTTGTACCATCTCAAACCAGGCTTGTGAATTCAGCAGGGGGCAGAAGTGGGGGCGGTTGGGGGGGGGAATAGCACTCGGCATAATAATCCTGCTGACCTTGGTTGTTCCTCTTCAGATCTGATGACCACGGCAATTGTTACCTGAAGGGAAGGAAGGGAGAGGTTGTACACAAAGTCAAAAGGAGAAACAAAACTGTTAATGTTGTGCCTCAGACAGTAGTATCTGGAATTATTTAACTGAGTTCTGCACTAAAGCATTTAAAAACTGTATATTTGCTCACTGTCCTCTTTATATGGAAGAATGGTGGGAAAATGACTACTTAAGAAGGCCACATAGTGGGAAAACTACTCTAATCTATTTTGCTTTTTAACTGAAATTATTTTTCAAACCGCAAAACACTAATAATGCCGATTAACTGACTTTCCCCATCTTGTCAGAGGATTTCCACCTCTAAAGCTGTCCTATCTAGTCATTCAGGATGAACCAAAGCGGCATTTTTCAACCACTAGTGTGCCATGAAATGCAGTCTGGTGTGCCGTGGGAGATTATGTAATTTCACCTAATTGGGTTAAAAATATCTAAAAAGATGTCTAACGCTTAAACCAAAAATAAACAAAAGGCGAGTGCCGCTAAGAAAAGGCATTGAAGCTTAGGGATGGCTATGCAAAATGAAACTAAAACTGAACTGGCTGCAAATTAATCAAAAACAGAATGCTGGAGGACAGCAAAGACTTACAGCATGTGGAGCAGACGGCGTCCACAAAGTACGTCCATACCTGACATGACAATCAACAATGTCCCCACAAAGAAGGATAAAAACGACCTAAATATTCTTGATTGCTAAAACAAAGCAGATGCGGGGAATAGCGTTCAAGGAAGACATGAAACTGCTACAGGAAAATACCAACAAAACAGGGAAAGCCACCAAAATAGGAGCGCAAGACAAGAACTAAAACACGACACACAGGAAAACACCAACAAATTCAAAATAAGTCACAGCGTGATGTGACAGCTGGTGAAAGTGCACCTACTTTGAGGCAAGAGCTATATTGATGCATGGTTGGTTATGGTTTAAATTCATATCCAACAATTGCGAGAACGACTTTTTATTGGCAATATCGGCTACTGAGTTAATTTTTTTAATGTTTTCTGCTGGTGGTGTGCCTCCAGATTTTTTCAATGAAAAACATGTGCCTTGGCTCAGAAAAGGTTGAAAAACACTGAATTAATTAACCCTGCATCGATGAGCGGAGAAACAACAACCAGGGATGTGCGGTCAGCGTAGACAGTTGGAAAAATTAAAATAAAATAAATAAAATCATAAAAATGAATATGAATATTTGCTTATATAAAACTGATAGCTACCTCTCCTTGTTTATAATGTATATTTTCAGCTGGATCTACTCTCTATTTTATGCTGCAGCTGTTACATATACTGTAATATTGTACATGGTAATTGGGATTTGTTATATATTGTATATATTATACACAAATATAATATATCAGTATGTATTATATACTGTATATATAATATGTAAATATTACATATATATGTTATATTCTATAATGCTACTATGATACATGTTTAATATACTTTATACCTGCATTATCCTTTCCAGCCTTACCCTTTCCACCCTTTGTAACTGAGCTATTCCCTTGTGGATCAATAAAGTTTGTGTAAGTCTAAGTCTAAGTGTAATAAATGTTTTTATTTCTGTGAAGTGTATTGATATACCGTAATTATTTCAAAACGGTGCCTGTCACACGGCAGTAAAACAGCTGATCAAACAAAACAGAAGTCATCGTCGTGGACCTCCTAGCTGCGGAAACCAGCTCTCCAGTCTGCGAAACAGGCTTGATAGCTTCAAGGTGACGTTTTGTGTGAATTTATGAAACTAAAACAACACAAAAAGAATGACATTGTAAGTTCATAAAACTAACACAGACACTTGTAAACGTGTTAGCATATTTTCTAATGCTTGATTTATTACAATTTATTACGTTACAATAGCACATACTGTACAAGTATACATAAAAACACTCCTACAGACATCACACATTTTGTAAGTATAATTTGTTTTAGTTATATTGTAAAACTTACAAACGAATGAAGGATCCTTTCTGGCAGGAACGGTTATACTTCCAGTTCAAGGAACGGTTATACTTCCAGTTCAAGGAACGAAACAGGAAGTACAATTTTTAACCCGCAGCACCTGCAGTGAACGAACTCGTCCATAAGATTGCACCATAGCACAAACAATAACACATATTTGTAGTGTCTCTGTCGGTGGTAATAACAATTTATTGAATACAAAACATTATGGCCGCCAGCGAAAGGGAATCCATAAATTAGCTGCGTGGTTTTATAAGCTCCAGGGTTCAAAGCGTAGGAAAAACATAGCGGCTTGTAGTCCAAACTAGGGTTGTACGGTATTGCTGTACTAGTATAGTACCGCAATACTAATGAATCATATTCAGTACTATACCGCCTCTAAAAAGTACCTGACATTCACTGTAATGATACCAAGTACAGGAGCGTATCTAGTCAATACTACTACTATGAATACATCGATATTTTTTAGCAACACAAAATCTTTTTTCGTTTTTATAAAATGTATATTATGTTTATAAACTCAGGAAATATGTCCCTGGACAAATGAGGACTTTGAATACGACCAATGTATGATCCTGTAACTACTTGGTATCGGATCGACACCCAAATCTGTGGTATCATCCAAAACTAATGTAAAGTATCCAAACAACGGAAGAATAAGTGATTATTACTTTTTAACAGAAGTGTAGATAGAACATGTTGAAAGAGAAAGTAAGCAGATATTAACAGTAAATGAACAAGTAGATTAATAATTCATTTACTACCACTTGTCCTTAATAATGTTGACAAAATAATAGAATGGAAAATGACACAATATGTTACTGCATAGGTCAGAACATACAAGTTGTATTGTATGTTCACTATTTTATTTAAGGACAAAATTGCTATAAGAAACATATGTTTAATGTACCCTAAAATTTTTTGTTAAAATAAAGACAATGATTACATTTTTGTGGTCCCCTTTATTTAGAAAAGTATTGAAATACAATTTGGTATCGGTACCGGTACCAAAATATTGGTATCGGTACAACACTAGCCCAAAAAATACAGTAATATGAAGCTTATGGGTATCGTGTCACCTCTTGTTTTCATGTGTCTGTGGAAGCTGAAGAGAATGAAGTTGTGGCTTACTGGCTGGTCTGCTCATCACAATGTCGCCAAATAATGTTTGCAGAGACATTTCCACACCTTGAATGATATATACCGGTAGATAGATAGATAGATAGTACTTTATTGATTCCTTCAGGAGAGTTCCCTCAGCAAAATTGAAATTCCTATAGAATGTGTAGTTTTTGCACTGTAGAATCTACACCCTGTTTAATATTTTTAATGTTAAGTTTGATATCATTATAATCGGACTGTAGATACAACTATCGGTACTGTATTAGAGTGCTTCTTGTAGTACTCTGACTCGCCACACTGATGTGGGGGCGATCATGAGCTCGCAGATTAATGTCAATACCATGTTTTATCAGCAAAGAAACCAGTCTGTGTGTTTTTAATTCACTCACAAAAAATATGTTGTGATGCTCTGCTGAATGAATGAATGAATGAATGAATGAATGTCGCTGTCAATATGGAGGATATATCCAAGATCGAATACTTCTGTAAATTGGACTTTCGGACAAAACGGAGGTGATTATACAAAGTACGTTTTGACGTAAAATAGAATCTTCACATAAAAATATAGTAGAATTTAAGAAAGACTCCGAATGTTTCATCAACACAAATAAATAGGACCAAAAAGCGTTTGATAACATTTTATGGTAACACTTTAGTATGGGGAACATATTCACCATTAATTAGTTGCTTATTAACATGCAAATTAGTAACATAATTAGTCATTATTAAGTACTTATTAATGCCTTATTCTGCATGACCTTATTATACAACCAGTACCTAACCCTAACCCTAACCCTCTAACCCCAACCAAATAACTCTAAATTAACCAGAATCAGAATCAGAATAGTTTTATTGCCATTGTTTGAGAACGGGTTCACAAACTAGGAATTTTTCTTGGTGCAATCGTGCGACATAAAACACATATAACACATATTTGGTAATAAAAAGAGCTGTAACTGAGCTATCAGATAGACTTACAAGGAATTCAAGGAATTCAAGGAGCTGCTGTTAGGAGTTATTGTTCATTTGCCTGATGGCCGAGGGGAAAAAACTGTTCAGGTGGCGGGAGGTGTGGGTCTGGATGGAGCGTAGTCTCCTGCCTGAGGGGAGAGGGGAGAATAGTTTGTGTCCAGGGTGAGAAGAGTCAGCTGTGATCCGACCCACACGCCTCCTGGTCCTGGAGGAGAACAAGTCCTGGAGGGATGGGAGCTTGCAGTCAATCACCTTCTCAGCAGCACGTACGATGCGCTGCAGTCTATTCTTATCCTGGACTGTGGCGCCGGGGAACCACACTGTGATGGAGGAGGTCAGGATGGACTCTGTGATGGCTGAGTAAAACTGCACCAGCATCTCGGTCGGCACCTTAAGTTTCCTCAGCTGCCGCAGGAAGTACATCCTCTGCTGGGCCTTCTTGATGAGGGAGCTGATGGTCAGCTCCCACTTGAGGTCCTGGGTGATGGTGGTGCCCAAGAAACGGAAGGAGTCCACAATGGGGACGGGGGTGGGAGAGTCAATCAGGGTGAGGGGGGATGGTGGGGCTGTGACTTTCCTGAAGTCCATGATCATCTCCACTGTTTTCTGGGCGTTCAGCTCCAGGTTGTTGAGGCTGCACCAGGACGTCAGCCGGTCCACCTCTCTCCTGTAGGCGGACTCATCACCATTCGAGATGAGCCCGATGAGGGTGGTGTCATCCGCAAACTTGAGCAGTTTTACGGATTGGTGACTGGAGGTGCAGCAGTTTGTATACAGGGAGAAGAGCCAGGGGGAGAGTACACAGCCCTGAGAAGTACCAGTGTTTGTGGTTCGACTGTCCGAGACAATCTTCCCCAGCCGTACGTGCTGTCTTCGGTCTGTCAGGAAGTCATTGATCCAACTGCAGAGGGAGTCGGGCACGCTGAGCTGGTAGAGCTTGTCTCGTAGCAGTCCAGGGAGGATGGTGTTGAAGGCAGAGCTGAAGTCCACAAACAGGATCCTAGCGTAGGTTCCTGGGGAGTCCAGATGCTCCAGGATGAAGTGGAGGGCCAGGTTCACTGCATCATCCACGGACCTGTTGGCTCTGTAGGCGAACTGCAGTGGGTCCAGTAAGTCTTTGTTACTTACAATATGTTCCCCATACTAAAGTGTTACCCATTTTATGAAAGTGGATAATACCCTTCTTTTTCTTATCATCTTAATGAGAAACGTGTATTCACGGGGATGAAAGAAATAACAAAGCAAACTCAATGCCTCTCCAGGTGTGAAGGTCAACACAGGTCACTGACTGGAACAGTCCAGTTACTCTGACTCTGTATTTTCACAGGCATATCTCCGGTCACACCTACATGTTCTCCATACTAATGTTCCATGCGTTATATAAGATGTTTCTACTGTACCGTTGGGAAGATGACTCAGCCGCCCTACATGGCATAGAAAGGACAGGGAGAACTGGCAAGAGCACATTTAGATATGCAAAATTGACCTGAAATCTCATCGTGTTACCTTGGTTTTCATACGACCTACTTTTCATGTGATTCGCTTTTCGAGAAATTGTGACGTCTCAATTTTGGTATGGCTAAACATTGCAAGCAACAAACTATTCTGTTTTTCCAGGACAAAACAAAAATCCCACACACTAAAAAAATGCCGGGCTATTTTCATAACCCAATTTATGAGTTGCGAGTTGCTAGGTTTTCAAAACTATGAACCATTTTTGGGTTGTTTTTCAATGAGTAGCGCATTTTTGGGTAAAAGGCTTTTTTTGATTAACAATGTACTTTTTTTTCTTGAAGGGAATTTTATTAAGGAGTAATCTCATTAACATTATTTACAATCACACATCTTATGTACATGAAAATATTTGAGAATGCTGTATAGGACTACTAATATCATGATCCGTCATGTTTGTTTAGTTTTTGACTCCCTCGGTTCCTGTTTTGAGCACCCCTGAGTTTGTGCTTTAGTTGCCATGACTGCAGATTGTTTTCACCTGCCTCTGGTTAGTGTTCGGGACGCTCACCTGCTCCTGGGCACTAATCAGAGAGCTACTTATTCCCTGCTTTTCGCCACGCTCAGTCTGGCTTTCTTATTTGCTTCCATATATATTATATATATATTTTAAAAATAATTTTGATCACTATTGGGAAGGAGTAGGACAAACCAGCAGTAAAATGTATAATTTTTAACCAACTACTGGGTCAAGCAGCGCTAAATTGCGCAACCCAATAGTTGGGTTTGGAATAACCCAACATTGTAGTGAGCATAACTCAGCTTTTGTGTTAAATAGCTTAAACCCAATAGTCGGGTTATGAATCAACCAACATTAAGTTTGCATAACTCACCATTTGGGTTGAATAATTTAACCCAATGGTTTGGTTGGGAATAACCCAACGTTACTCAGTGCACCGACGAAGACGTCGCTCTTTTCTTCATTTTTCCCGGGCAAATAAGAACCAGCCAGGAACTAGATGGGGAGGGGGATCTTTTCACCAACAAGCATACAAATTAAACATATAGAAGATGATACATCAATATTTTTAAAATATATGAGACAATTAATACAATGAAATTATGCGCAGAATATATGCTAATTATCAGAACGCCCACAATACTGGGAGGAGGAGACGCAAATATTGTCATTTAGCACTCACAATTTGATTTATCAAGACTGAAATTGTTCTGCGGGGATGGGTACCGAACCCGGTACCGAATCCCGCCATTTCAGATAATATCCAACGGTGCCATGTTACAGTACACGGGTTTTGCGTGATGTCACCCTCGCACTTCTGAACATGTACAAATCATAATGTTGGTCTTGGTTTTTTTTTACAGTTGCATGTTGTGGTTAATAGTATCCTATCTTTATTTGTCGTTATTTATACTTTCTGAATAAATTATATGATAATGTTCATCAGTCAACTCATTGGTGTTAATTTTCAATCTATTAAGATAGAAAAATAATATCAAAATCAAATTACAGGATGTTATTTATGTAGTTTGCTCATTTTCCTCGACTGGTGTACTAACATCATGTGCATATTTTTTTATATATGTAGCATCATCCATAAAGATGCAAAAAATTGCTATTGCGACATCTAGTGGACGCATTTAGAACAGCAGTTTCTTTCATTCAAAAATTTCGGCTCATTTTTGTACTTAGCGAACTCATCCCGTGGGCCGGATAGAAACGGTTTGCGGGCCTGGTCCGGCACACGGGCCGTACGTTTGACACCCCTGTATTAAAGGATAAAAGTGATATAAAAGTGGCTGTGAGTTTATCCACATTGTGTTATGCATGTAAAACTATAAAATGTGTTAATATTTTTGGATGTTTAATGTTATTATTATTGATGGGAAAATTCTGTTTTTGAGTGATTTGGTCTTTGTCTGACCTTCCGGGAGGGACAAAAACCAAGGTGTGTTAGTTAACCACCTGTTATTAATTGTACACACAGTCTAAGTAGCTCACCCACAACACTCCCACTAATAGTACACACAATTTTATAGTTTCCCCTTGCTTTTTAGCAAGTGGTATTTGGATCTTAGTAGGCCCACTGTGTTTTATTCTCTTTGAGTATGACTGCAAAATAATCCACCATGGAGACTAGGGTTGTACAGTAAACCGGTATTAGTATAGTACCGCAATACTAATGAATCATATTCGGTACTATACCGCCTCTGAAAAGTACTGTCCTGCAGGACGAGGAATAGCTAAACATGCTTCATTACACATCGTAGCTCACCGGCATCACAATATAAATAAACACTAATGATACCAAGTACAGTAGCATATCTAGTCGATACTACTATGATTACGTCAATATTTTTTTGGCATCACAACATCTTCTTTCATTTTTAAAAAAAAATGTATATTATGTTCATAAACTCAGGAAATACGTCCCTGGACACATGAGGACTTTGAATATGACCAATGTATGATCCTGTAACTACTTGGTATCGGATTGATACCCAAATTTGTGGTATCATCAACAAATTATGTAAAGTATCAAGAATAAGTGAGTATTAAATTTTTAACAGAAGTGTAGATAGAACATGTTAAAATAGACAGTAAGCAGATATTAACAGTAAATGAACAAGTAGATTAATAATGATTTTTCTACCATTTGTCCTTAATAATTTTGACAAAATAATAGAATGGAAAATGACACAATATGTTACTGCATACGTCAGCAGACAAATTAGGAACTTTGTTTGCTTACTTACTAATAAAAGACAAATTCTTGTATGATCACTATTTTATTTAAGGACAAACTTGCAATAAGAAACATATGTTATATATACCCTAAGATTTTTGGTTAAAATAAAGCCAATAATGCAATTTTTTGTGGTGCCCTTTTTTTTTTTTTTTTAAAGTACCGAAAAGTATCAAACAAATTTTGGTACCGATACCCGTACCAAAATGGAGACAGAGAACATTACAGCACTTTGACAAAGAATGTGAGAAACCTATGTCTTAAATTAAAGAAATAACGTCATTGCCCTTCTATAATAATAATAATAATAATAATAATATATTTTATTTGTAAAAAGCACTTTACGTTGAGCAAACAACCTCAAAGTGCCACAGTGTTAAAAAAGAAAAAAAATAGTAATAATAATAAAAATAATAAAAGATAATAAAAATAAATAAAATGTAAAACTAGAAACAGCCCAATAGTTAGAACCAGCAAGAATATCTATAAAAATCTATAAAAAGGCTTTTTTTAAAAGATAGGTTTTTAAGCCTTTTTTAAAAGCATCCACAGTCTGAGGTGCCCTCAGGTGGTCAGGGAGAGCGTTCCACAGACTGGGAGCAGCGGAGCAGAAAGCCCGATCTCCCATAGTTCGTAGCTTTGTCCTTGGAGGTTGGAGGAGGTTAGCCTGTTTGGAGCGGAGGTGTTGTGTGGAGGATTTGGGGGTGAGCAGTTCTTTAAGGTAGACGGGAGCATTTCCATGGAGGCACTGGTGAGTTTGTAAGGAGATTTTGAATTCAAACCTGAGTGGAACAGGAAGCCAGTGAAGGGATTTGAGAGTTTGTGTGATGTGGTCATATTTCCACACTGTCATCAGGAAAAGGATAAAAGTGATATAAAAGTGGCTGTGAATTTATCCACATTGTGTTATGCATGTAAAACTATAAAATGTGTGTCATGTTAATATTTTTGGATATCTGGAAGGCCATTATTGTTAAAGGGAAAATTAGTTTTTTGCGTGATTTGGTCTTTGTCTGACCTTCCCTGAGGTGTGTTAGTCAACCGCTAGTCAAGTTAACCACTAGTCCAGGGGTCGGCAACCCGCGGCTCTAGAGCCGCATGCGGCTCTTTAGCGCCGCCCTAGTGGCTCTCTGAAGCTTTTTCAAAAATGTATGAAAAATGGATAAAAGATGAGGGGAAAAAAAAATATTTTTTGTTTTAATTAGGTTTCTGTAGGAGGACAAACATGACACAAACCTCCCTAATTGTTATAAAGCACACTGTTTATATTACACATGCTTCACTGATTCGAGTATTTGGCGAGCGCCGTTTTGTCCTACTAATTTTGGCGGTCCTTGAACTCACCTTTAGTTTGTTTACATGTATAACTTTCTCCGACTTTCTAGGACGTGTTTTATGCCACTTCTTTTTCTGTCTCATTTTGTCCACCACACTTTTAACGTTGTGCGTGAATACACAAAGGTGAGTTTTGTTGATGTTATTGACTTGTGTGGAGTGCTAATCAGACATATTTGGTCACTGCATGACTGCAAGCTAATCGATGCTAACATGCTATTTAGGCTAGCTATATGTACATATTGCATCATTATGCCTCATTTGTAGCTATATTTGAGCTCATTTAGTTTCCTTTAAGTCATCTCAATTTAATGTATATCTCATGGCACACTATCTGTATGTAATATGGCTTCTAATTTGTTGCGGCTCCAGACAGATTTGTTTTTGTATTTTTGGTCCAATATGGCTCTTTCAACATTTTGGGTTGCCGACCCCTGCACTAGTCTGTATGCAGGCTATTGTCACCAAGCACCATCTGCTGGATGGGGTGTGGTACTCCCCCACCCCCCAACATGTCTCCAAAGCAAAGTCACCAGTGTATTCGCATCATTTGCTGATATTAAGATGTTTCTTCCAGCACTCACGCATGCTCACGACACTTAACATGGAGGAACTTAATCATATCTTCCTTAGCCTCTTTCCCAGATGCTCGCATTTGAACCTAATTAGATGCTACATCACCTCGGCGAGGGCCTGCATGGCAAATCTTATTAAGAAAAAGCAATGTGTTCCTCTCGTGCTCGCTGATTCCTTCACATCTCGCCGTCTGCGGGAAGAAATCCCGCCGAGGCATATTCTCCAGCCCGTGTAACTAATGACGCCACTACCCGGATCTGACAGTGAGCTGTGTCTGTATATTGTGCTTAATATCATAATAATAATGAGAGCAAATTAGAACAATCAATTTCCATGGGTGGTTGTTGATTGGAGGAGGAGGTGGAAGTGACAGGAGGTGATCCATCATCCTCGGACAGTCACATTAAGCAGAACGCCGCAGAGCAGGTGGGCTGGGCCGGGGGCCAGTCGCAGCCAATGGGAACGGGCCGGGATGGGAGGAGGCAGATCCATGACAACCAAATCGACTGCTAATGTAGTAGTGGAGTGGTTGAAAGCCGTTCCATGGCGGGGTTATGGCTACTTTGTTCTTAAAAGGACATTTGCACGACAGCAATCTAGTACAAATGGACAGGTTCTTGCTAAGGGTTTTTGAAAATAGCACCAGGTATTTATTATGGGCAAATTGGTGTTTATTTGGAGGGAGGCTTTTGTTTGGAAACGTTTAAATTACCGTATTTTTCGGACTATAAGGCGCACTTAAAATCCTTTCATTTTTTCAAAATTCGACACTGCGCCTTATAACTAATGTACGGAATAATTTTGGTTGCGCTTACCGACCTCGAAACTATTTGATTTGGTACATGGTGTAATGAAGGGCAGCACGGCGTGACAGGGGTTAGTGCGTGTGCCTTACAATATACGTCTGAGTCTCGTTTAAACTTAGACTTACACTACCGTTCAAAAGTTTGGGGTCACCCAAACAATTTTGTGGAATAGCCTTCATTTCTAAGAACAAGAATAGACTGTCGAGTTTCAGATGAAAGTTCTCTTTTTCTGGCCATTTTGAGCGTTTAATTGACCCCACAAATGTGATGCTCCAGAAACTCAATCTGCTCAAAGGAAGGTCAGTTTTGTAGCTTCTGTAACAAGCTAAACTGTTTTCAGATGTGTGAACATGATTGCACGAGGGTTTTCTAATCATCAATTAGCCTTCTGAGCCAATGAGAAAACACATTGTACCATTAGAACACTGGAGTGATAGTTTCTGGAAATGGGCCTCTATACACCTATGTAGATATTGCACCAAAAACCAGACATTTGCAGCTAGAATAGTCATTTACCACATTATCAATGTATAGAGTGTATTTCTTTAAAGTTAAGACTATTTTAAAGTTATCTTCATTGAAAAGTACAGTGCTTTTCCTTCAAAAATAAGGACATTTCAATGTGACCCCAAACTTTTGAACGGTAGTGTACACAAACTTTATTATTTTTGTACTTTTAGTACAACCGTCAAAGAGCAGACATACAATATACAGTAACAGGGGTATACAAAACAGTAAGACTAATGAGCGCCCCGTAAAAAAGGTCGGAAAAGGTAAACATGAGGAAAGAAAACACACACTACAATGTTTTGTCAGCTCTAATTGTCTATTCTGGCTCTCAAATGGATCATGATTTTGCTTTACAGAGTGGAAAGCTTCTCCGAGATGTTATCCAATTTCAGATTCTATTCCGATAACCCCAAAGTCTGAGGACTCACAGCTCTGCCTAATCCATCCATCGCCACAGGTAGCCTCATCGTCTTCTGGATTTGTCGATAGACCAACGCTATGCTTAATCCAGTGTAGTTTGGATAGTAGTAAAGTCTGCATTTGTTTCAGTTTGTCCCCAATGTGTTGTCATATGAAGTTGAATGTGTTTATTTTGTCTTTTGTTTAGTCCTACAAAAACTGTACAAATGAAAGTATTGTACTAATTACACACCTGCTGTTTGATTGTAACATATATATAGGCTTTGGCCGTATGGCCTAGAAAATAAAATCTCAGATTTTTTAACAAAAAATTTGATTCACGATTTTCTCAGATGTTTTTCTCTATTTTATTTGTATTTTTTAAGAAACCAAGGAATACAAATACCACAACGAATTACATTATTGGCTTTATTTTAACAAAAAATCTTAGGGTACATTAAACATATGATTCTTTTTGCAAGTTTGTCCTTAAATAAAATAGTGAACATACAAGACAACTTGTCTTTTAGTAGTAAGTAAGCAAACAAAGGCTCCTAATTTAGTCTGCTGACATATGCAGTCACATATTGTGTCATTTTCCATTCTATTATTTTGTCAAAATTATTAAAGACAAGTGGTAGGAAATTATTTATTAATCTACTTGTTCATTTACTGTTAATATCTGCTTACTTTCTGTTTCAACATGTTCTATCTACACTTCTGTTAAAATGTATTAATCACTTATTGTTCTGTTGTTTGATACTTTACGTTAGTTTTGGATGATACCACACATTTGGGTTTCAATCCAATACCAAGTAGTTACAGGATCATACATTGGTCATATTCAAAGTACCGGTACTTTTTAGAGGCGGTATAGTACCGAATATGATTCATTAGTATCGCGGTATTATACTAATACCGGTATACCGTACAACCCTATTTTGCACTAATAAAGAGTAATTATTTAACTGTTTTCCCCCATGAATGTGTTTTAGTACAAAACAATTCAAGTTTCATTCAAAAACTATAAAAAATCATTACACATGAATAAAAAAGTGTGAAATCATTTGTATTGGGGAGAGAGGGGCCTCCAAATAAAATCCAGTTTAGGACCCCAGTTAACCTGGAAGACTATGAACAGAAATATTAGGAAGTTTTAGCAATCAAAGCATCTTTTAAGTCTCATTTACGCTTCCAACGATTGGTCAACCAAAGGAAGCATTTCCCTCTTCGCATCATGTGCAACATTCTGTATTGACCTTCCAAATACACCCTTTGGCACACATTCCCTCCACTTCATGCTTCTTAAATGTATCAAATGGGCTGAAGGAAGTCCCACACTCGCGCCTGAACACTCCGTCAGCTGTCTTTCTGTGGCTAACGTCCCACACTTCTCTTTTGGTAAATCCAACAAAGCAACATTAAGTACTTTTGCACGTTTTATTGCAGTCTTTCCCTTCTAATGCTATTTCTGCTAAACGATGGCATGCAGCGACTATATTAGATTTCATCAGCATCCATCAATCATGGGTGCACTTAACACGATCAGCTCCCCCGGTTTCTCCGGAGCGAACAATGGGGGGACGAGCTCATCCCGCCAGAGCAAATGAGGAATTTAAATACTGCACAAGAGACAACAGCAGCTCTGAGGGCACGGACTGATGAAAGGCCTCAATATCCACGTTTGTGGTGGAGGTGTACTGAAATAATGGGCTGCTCATATCAGTTTACACTCATGCTTGTAATCTGTGTCTTTACACAGCACCCCCTACTGCCTACTATCAATAAGTGATGACTTATCAAGTGACTTTTCATTCACGCTGACAGGAAGTTGCATATTAGCTCCGCCGTCCTGAATAGATTGCAGCACATTTCTCTCGTAACTAACAAACAATAAGCTTCATTCTACTTTGGTCCCATCACTGGGAGGAGGAGGAGGATGCAAAAGATACTTACACTGAGCATGGCGATACAAGCAAGATTACGCTGTAAATTGTCATTTTATATGCATGATAACTTATAATAGTTGCATTTATTGCTTTAGGGCACGCACTGAATTACTTGGAAATTCCACATTGTAACTCTAAAACATTATGGTAGTATATTACAATACTTTTTTGTTAATGTTAATATGTTTTTTAAACCTTTTAATCATATTTAAGTTCTCCCTCATAGCCAAAGGGTTCTGGGTTCAAATGTTGTCTTGTTGTGTTACAGTATGTGTTGTGTTGTCCTGTTGGGGGCGGTATAGCTTGGTTGGTAGAGCGGCCGTGCCAGCAACTTGGGGGTTCTAGGTTCGATCCCCGCTTCTGCCATCCTAGTCAATTCCGTTGTGTCCTTGGGCAAGACACTTTACCCACCTGCTCCCAGTGCCACCCACACTGGTTTAAATGTAACTTAGAGGCCTACTGAAATGATTTTTTTAAATTTAAACGGGAATAGCAGATCCATTCTATATGTCATACTTGATCATTTCGCGATATTGCCATATTTTTGCTGAAAGGATTTAGTAGAGAAAATCGACGATAAAGTTTGCAACTGTTGCTCGCTGATAAAAAGCCTTGCCTGTACCGGAAGTAGCGTGACGTCACAGGAGGTAATATTCCTCACAATTTTCCTTTGTTTACAATGGAGCGAGAGATTCGGACCGAGAAAGCGACGATTACCCCATTAATTTGAGCGAGGATGAAAGATTTGTGGATGAGGAACGTTAGAGTAAAGAACTAGAGGCAGTGCAGGACGTATCTTTTTTCGCTCTGACCGTAACTTAGGTACAAGCTGGCTCATTGGATTCCACACTCTCTCCTTTTTCTATTGTGGATCACGGATTTGTATTTTAAACCACCTGGGATACTATATCCTCTTGAAAATGAGAGTCGAGCACGCGAAATGGACATTCACAGTGACTTTTATCTCCACGACAATACATCGGTGACACACTTAGCTACTGAGCTAACGTGATAGCATCGTTCTCAAATGCAGATAGAAACAAAATACATAAATCCCTGACTGGAAGGATAGACAGAAGACCAACAATACTATTAAACCATGTACATGTAACTACACGGTTAATAATTCTCAGCCTGGTAAAGCTTAACAATGCTGTTGCTAACGACGCTAAGGCTAACTTAGCAACTTAGCAACCGGACCTCACAGAGCTATGATAAAAACATTAGCACTCCACCTACGCCAGCCAGCCCTCATCTGCTCCTCAACAGCCGTACTCACCTGCGTTCCAGCGATCGACGGCGCGACGAAGGACTTCATCCGTGGGTTTGGCGGCAAGCATCGGCTAGGCGTCTGCTATCCAAGTAAGTAGTCCTTGTTGTGTTGCTACAGCCAACCGCTAATACACCGATCCCACCTACAACGTTCTTCTTTGCAGCATCCATTGTTCATTAAACAAATTGCAAAAGATTCACCAACACAGATGTCCAGAATACTGTGGAATTATGAAATGAAAACAGAGCTTTTTCTACGGGCTCCGAATACTTCCCTTGCCCTCGTGACGTCACACGCATACGTCAGCATAATAAAACGTTTTTAACCGGAAGTGTGGCGGGAAATTTAAAATTGCACTGTATAAGTTAACCCGGCCGTATTGGCATGTGTTGCAATGTTAAGATTTCATCATTGATATATAAACTATCAGACTGCGTGGTCGGTAGTAGTGGGTTTCAGTAGGCCTTTAGTTAATGGGTTTCACTATGTAAAGTGCTTTGAGTCACTAGAGAAAAAGCGCTATATAAATATAATTCACTTCACACTTCACTGTTAGGCGGGGGAATTTGAACAATGCACAGCGAGGTGGCAGCAAAGCTTGAATAAATCAACAGGCTGAGCAGGAAGTAAAGGATACATAGTTCTTATATTTACAAAACCCCAAACCAGTGAAGTTGGCACGTTGTGTAAATCGTGAATAAAAACAGAATACAATGATTTGCAAATCCTTTTCAACTTATATTCAATTGAATAGACTGCAAAGACAAGATACTTAATGTTCGAACTAGGAAAAGTTGGTTATTTTTTGCAAATATTAGCTCATTTGGAATTTGATGCCTGCAACATGTTTCAAAAAAGCCGGCACAAGTGGCAAAAAAGACTGAGAACGTTGAGGAATGCTCATCAAACACTTATTTGGAAGATCCCACAGGTGAACAGGCTAATTGGGAACAGGTGGGTGCCATGATTGGGTGTAAAAGCAGCTTCCATGAAATGCTCAGTCATTCACAAACAAGGATGGGGCGAGGGTCACCACTTTGTGAACAAATGCGTGAGCAAATCGTCCAACAGTTTAAGAACAACATTTCTCAATGAGCTATTGCAAGGAATTTAGGGATTTCACCATCTACGGTCAGTAATATCATCAAAAGGTTCAGAGAATCTGGAGAAATCACTGCACGTAAGCGATGATATTACGGACCTTCGATCCCTCAGGCGGTAATGCATCAAAAAGCGACATCAGTGTGTAAAGGATATCACCACATGGGCTCAGGAACACTTCAGAAAACCACCGTCAGTAACTACAGTTGGTCGCTACATCTGTAAGTGCAAGTTAAAACTCTACTATGCAAAGCCAAAGCCATTTAGTGACCCTCGCCCCAGCCTTGTTTGTGAATGACTGAGCTTTTCATGGAAGCTGCTTTTATACCCAATCATGGCACCCACCATGATTGGGTGCCATGATTGGATCTACAATCATGCACCGTCATTTCCAGAGTACACAACACTGGCTTGCTGGCTTTGGACCAGACCTGGGCAAATTAACGGCCGTTAAGCTTTTCAATCTGGGCCACCAGACATTCCCAAAACATTTTTTTAGATCTTTAAGATGGAAACTGTAGCTGCCATTATGATGTGCAGTGATTTTTTCAAATGACCGTGAGTCTTGAACTATACAAAGTATTTCAATGGTTGGAATCTGCGCTATTGCATGCTATTTAGCTACTATGGTAATCTAATTAGTTACTATGGTAATCTAATTAGTTACTATGGTAACCTAAGTCACAGCAGCTAAGACGAGGCACCAAACAGTGTGGGTGGGGAGCGTTTCCACAGAGTGTTTCCAGAGCAGCCAGCCTGAAATGCGGGTGTCAGAAGCAGACGCGGAAGGAAATTTTTACAATAAAGTTGTAAAGCGTAGTGATATATCAGATATATAAGATGTATAAGATTGGTTTTTTTAACCCTTCGCGTTCATATTTCGCTGTGTTTGTTGCAGTTTTGTTGCGTTTCGCTTGAGTGTAAAATATGTTGATCGCCAGGGGGGTGTGACATTCATATGTTGTCAATATTTAGTGTTTTTTCGTTCATAGTTAATAGTGTAAATCCCACATTCTTTATTTTCATGTACATTCCGGGTGTCTCACTCAGTAAAACAATTTTAAATTCCATTCCGTTTTTTAAGGCGGTCCGTCATAACGTTTTTAGCTTTCAATCAGACATTATTGTGAGGTTTTGTATTAGTGTATTAGTATTTGTATACATAGATAGACAGATTGATAGATAGATACACTACCGTTCAAAAGTTTGGGGTCACCCAAACAATTTTGTGGAATAGCCTTCATTTCTAAGAACAAGAATAGACTGTCGAGTTTCAGATGAAAGTTCTCTTTTTCTGGCCATTTTGAGCGTTTAATTGACCCCACAAATGTGATGCTCCAGAAACTCAATCTGCTCAAAGGAAGGTCCGTTTTGTAGCTTCTGTAACGAGCTAAACTGTTTTCAGATGTGTGAACATGATTGCACAAGGGTTTTCTAATCATCAATTAGCCTTATGAGCCAATGAGCAAACACATTGTACCATTAGAACACTGGAGTGATAGTTGCTGGAAATGGGCCTCTATACACCTATGTAGATATTGCACCAAAAACCAGACATTTGCAGCTAGAATAGTCATTTACCACATTAGCAATGTATAGAGTGTATTTCTTTAAAGTTAAGACTAGTTTAAAGTTATCTTCATTGAAAAGTACAGTGCTTTTCCTTAAAAAATAAGGACATTTCAATGTGACCCCAAACTTTTGAACGGTAGTGTAGATATACCGGCCCCCCAGACACATTTTTTTTCCTCTAAATTTGGCCCCACGAGTCAAAATAATTGCCCAGGCCTGCTTCAGACACAAAAAGAGGACACATTGTATGTTTAAACTAAGGCTGTCAAATTTAACAAGTGAACTTGTGATTTATCACAAAAAATATTGGTTGGTTGGTTTGAATTTATTTCGAACATGTATGCAATTACAAGTGATATATCGTATAATTTACACACTTACATTTCGAACATGTTCGAAAAAGAGTAGGAAAAAGCCAAGCTCCTACCCTTTTTCCATTTCATAGCAATTTAGCACATATCCACTTCATGTCCTCATTTTGTAAAACAATTTACATCAATGAATACAACAGATCTCTTAATAATAGAAATGTCAGATTAGTCCCTTCTTTTGATGGAGGTCAATAAAAAAAAGCTGACATTTTTTTCTGTGTCAAGGAGGAGCCGCCTTTAAGAAGGCTGACCTGCCCTGGAGCCCCTCTCAGATAAAACATGTCAGATTAGTCCCTTCCTTTGATGGAGGTCAATAAAAAAAAGGTGAGATTTTGTCCAAGTGTCAAGGAGCAGTGGCCTTTAACAAGGCCGACCTGCCGTGGAGCCCTCACGGGATAGAAATGTCTGATTAGTCCCTTCCGTTGATGGAGGTCAATAAAACAAGTTATCGGTAAGTCAGTTATGGTTCGCATATGAGATGAATAATATCTTATTTTCAATAAGGTTCAAGATGTTTATCAAAATAATTTTTCCTTGTACTTTGTAAACACTTTTAGTTTGAACCATATTAGTAGATTGTTAACTTATTTGCTCAATCTATTCCATAATGTAATTCCACTAACGGATATGCTAAAGGTTTTACGTGTTGTACGTGCATACAAATGTTTTAAATTAGATTTTTCTCTGATCTTATATTTCTCTTCTTTTATTGAGAAGAATTGTTGTATATTCTTGGGTAGCAGGTTATAGTTTGCTTTGTACATCATTTTAGCTGTTTGCAAATAAACCAAATTAATGAATGTTCATTATTTTTTATTCAATAAATAAAGGGTTTGTATGTTATCCATATCCAACATTATGTATTATTCTCATTGATCTTTTTTGTAACACGGTTAGTGAATGAAGCTGGCATTTGTAGTTGCCACATATTTAATAACTCAGATATGGTAACACTAGCAAGCAGTAGAGAATATAAAGTGATTTTTGGTCAAGCACACTTATTCATTATTGAAATATTTCTCGCCACCTTATGTTGAATAATTTTTACATGGCATTTTCCACTTCATTTTGTCATCCATTATGACACCTATAAATGTGGTTTATTTTAATATGTCAATATCCACTCCATCTATTTATATTTGTGTTTGACTTTTTCTTCTACCGTTACCAATTAGCAATATTTTAGTTTTACTGAGATTTAAGTATACTCTGTTTTTGTCAAACTATCTCTTTAATTAATGAATTGATTCTGTTATTATTTGTATTAGCATGTTTTGTCATGATTCGTTACTTGGATCATGTCATGTTTAGTTTGAGATTCCATTAGTTGTTTAGTTCTGTTTCAGCGCCCCTGTTTTTGTGTTCCTGGTTGCCATGGGTGCTGATTATTGTCACCTGCCTCTGATTAGTGGCCGGGATGCTCACCTGCTCCCGGTTACCAATCAGAGATTTATTTATTACTGCCCAGTGCCATACTCTGCCTGTTATGTTGGTAGGGCTGCAACAACTAATCGATTAAATCGATTAAAATCGATTATAAAAATAGTTGCAGATTAATTTAGTCATCGATTCGTTGGATATATGCTATGCGCATGCGCAGAGTTTTTTTTAATTTGTTTTAAAAAATTTTTAATAAACCTTAATTTATAAACTGCAACATTTACAAACAGCTGAGATACAATAATCAAAATAAGTATGGTGCCAGTATGCTGTTTTTTTTCAATAAAATACTGGATAGGATAGAATGTAGTTTGTCTCTTTTATCCGATTATTAATCGATTAATCGGAGTATTAATCGACAGATTAATCGATTATCAAATTAATCGTTAGTTGCAGCCCTATATGTTGGTTATTATTGCTTCTTGTTCCTGTTATGACTAGTCCTGTGCTAAGCTTTTCTACAGCTTCCTGTGCCATTGGCTCGTTCCTATTGTTGTATTCTTGCCTTGTTATGGTAGTAAACCATCTTTCTTACCTGCACACTGCTTCCCAACGTCCATCTGCATCTTGGGGCAACGACCAGCGCATACATATGTGACCCCGACGTAACGTGTTTGTTCTCTCCTAAACAAAAAGTCGTTGCGTCATCCGCAAATATTACAAAGTTTTTTTTAACTTTACAAATGTCGTTTATATAGAGTTTGAACAATTTTGGTCCCAGTATTGATACCTGGGGTACGCCACAAGATATTTCCAGCTCTGATGATGTATTGCTTTCTATTGGTTAAGTCGGGGGTCAGCAACACACGTCTCTCGAGCCACAAGCGGCTCTTTAGCGCCGCCATAGTGGCTGCCTGGAGCTTTTTCAAAAATGTATGAAAATGGAAAATGAGAAAAAAAATAGATTTTTTGTTTTAATATGGTTTCTTTAGGAGGACAAACATGACACAAACCTTCCTAATTGTTAGAAATCCCACTATTTATATTACACATGCTTCACTAATGAGAGTATTTGGCGCGCGCCATTTTGTCCTATTAATTCCGGAAGTCCTTGAATGCATCGTAGTTTGTTTACACGTAGAACTTTTTCCGACGCTTCCACAGAAACACAATGTTTTTTGCCACTGCTTCTTTGTCTCTATTTGTCCATCAAACTTTTTATGCTGTGCGTGAATGCACAAAGGTGAGCTTTATTGATGTTATTGACTTGTTGGAGTGCTAATCAGGCATTTTTGGTCACTGCATGACTGCAAGCTAATCGATGCTAACATGCTATTTATGCTAGCTGTATGTACACAATACATCATTATGCCTCGTATTTTAGGTATATTTGAGGTCATTGTATTTGCAGTTTCCGTTTCCTTCTACTTGAACACACACATCTATACCTTTCCAGGAGTTATCACACCCTCTGAAAAGCCTCCGTTTTAGTTATGTTTTCCAATGTTGTAAAAATGGGTAAAATAAATATTACATTTCTGTCAACGAAGATTTGCGTCAGCCTGCGACACATAGTCATTTTGATAGTAGGCTAATGTAGCTAATATAGACACGTACATCATGTGTTGCCTTCATCATAAGACTTATATAAGGCTTTAAATTTTTTTGCGGGTCCAGACAGATTTTTATTTTTTATTTTTGGTCCAATATGGCTCTTTCAACATTTTGGGTTGCCGACCCCCCAGGTTAAGTAGTTTCAATGTAGTTCAATCTGATGTCATACCGTTCTAGTTTATTGATTACAACATTATGATAAAGTGGGTCAAATGATTTTGTTAGATCCATGAATACTGCGGCTGCACACTGTTTACTATCTGTTGCATTGGTAAGCGCTTCTGTTATTTTGATTAATGCCACTGATGATGAGATATTAGATCGACATCCGTATTGGTTGTCTATGTCATGTCTGTGTGATCATGTTTTGTTTAGTTATGTTTTGCTTGGTTTTTGGACACTTTTTAGTTCCTGATTTCACTCCCTTGCTTTGTCACCATAGCAACCATTAGTTTCACCTGGTTCACATCCTCATGTCACGCACCTGTCTCACGTTTTCACATTCTGAGTCACGCACCTGTTGTCACTAATCATGTCACTATTATTTAAGCTTCCAGTTGCCAGGCTGTCTTTCTGTTTTACCCACCTGGGTTTTATTGGGTGAAAAAAAAGATACATGTTGTGACGTGGGTGTGGCTTGAGTCTTGGGAGGCGGGGCATGAAATTGGGATGACTGTGATTGGGGAGCTCTAATTTTCAAAAACATGTCCTGGTAATGCCTTATCATGGACATGGAGTCTTTTGCTGGAGGTGGCTGACAAGAAAAAGAGTTCAGAAAAAAAAAACTTTGATCTGTGATGTCATCCACTGGCGGCGGCGTGACGTCCTCCTGGGGAAGCCGGGCAGACTGCAGCCTATTTCCGCCCAGAGGGTGAGGAGCTTGCGGGAGCGCCGCATGCTGTCATTTGCCTTCCCTGACATCCTTGGTCTGGAGCGGCGTTTCCGGGTCTGCGGTGACGCAGCGCCGTCCTCGGACCAAATGGAGCTAATTGGAATTATCTTGCCATTTGGCCCCCACGTCAGGTCTCGCTTCGCCATGGCTCCTAACGACTCCCACTTTCCTTCCTCGTCCAAATTCCTTGCGGGAAAGCGATTTGCTGGCGACATACTGTCAGGAAGGGGACTTTGGGGTGTTGTGTTTTCCCGGAATGCAACGGAAAGTTGGCGCGGGCAAGGCGTGAGGGTAAGGACATCTTTATTTTTAACTCTAAACTACAAAAGGGGTACAAATAGTGATGGGTCCGGCAGCACAGATGCATCGGCGCATGCGTCGAGCTCATAGAGCAATACCCTGTGTCGGTGCGCGTACCGCTTTTAGAAAGTCACGTGACCGATCATGAGCTGTTTTGGTCACGTGACCGATACGCGAACTGTGTCGCACTCCTGCCTCCTCTGTGCCAAACCTAACACCCCCCACCCCCCACCCCCTCTTCTATATCCCACACCCCGGATTGTAAATAATGTAAATAATTCAATGTATATACTCTGATGATTATCTTGTGTGATGACTGTATTATGATGATAGTATATATCTGATAGTATATATCTGTATCATGAATCAATTTAAGTGGACCCCGACTTAAACAAGTTGAAAAACTTATTCGGGTGTTACCATTTAGTGGTCAATTGTACAGAATATGTACTTAACTGTGCAACCTACTAATAAAAGTTTTAATCAATCAATGAAAGACATCGTCTGAAATTGAATACGTTGGAAAAACTGTTTTTTTTTAATAAAAATGTGTAAAAGATAAATTAAAAAAAATCCCACTCCACAAGCATCCTCATTCACAACACATTCTCTTAGATTTCCATGTTAGGATACATGTTCATCACAGATGCTGGCTTTTTAACTTGGCGCCTATAACAGTCCGGATGGTTATTTTCCTATTTCGTCCGGAGGACACGACATCCACATTTTCCAAAAACAATTTGAAATGTGGACTCGTCAGACCACAGAACACTTTTACACTTTGCATCAGTCCAACTTAGATGAGCTCGGCCCCAGCGAAGCCGGCGGTGTTTCTGGGTGTTGTTGATAAATGGCTTTCGCTTTGCACAACTTGCACTTACAGATGTAGTGACAAACTGCAGTTACTGAAAGTGGTTTTCTGAAGTGTTCCTGAGCCCATGTGGGGATATCCTTTACACACTGATGTCGGTTTTTGATGCAGTTCCAAAAAAGTGTTTGATGATCAATCCTCAACTTTCTCAGTCTTTTTTGCCACTTGTGCCAGCTTTTTTGAAACATGTTGCAGGTATCAAATTCCAAATGAGCTAATATTTGCAAAAAATAAAGTTTTTCAGTTCGAACGTTAAGTATCTTGTCTTTGCAGTCTATTTGTTATGTTTAACCGATGGAGTTGATGACACAGACACCAGGAGGCAGTAAAGCTCTAGGATTTATATATATATATATATATATATATATATATATATATATATATATATATATATATATATATATATATATATATATATATATATATATATATATATAAAATAATCAAAAATAATACTAGCTTAACTATAGAATGGAGTGTGTGACAAAATCCACGAGGAGTGAATGTGTGTTTGACTATGTGTGTATTCAATTGTTGTGTATTACCGGAAGACAGTCCGTGGGGCAGGCAGATGATCCAGGGCGAGAGAGAGGCGTCAGAGTCTGTGTCCATGCGAGGGGGTCGAGGATCAAGGGAGGCAGTCAGAATCCAGAGGGGAACGACAGGAGATCCAACAGGTAAAACTCAGGAAAAAACTGTGGGAGGACAACAAGGACATCAGACAAGGAGCGAAACGCAGAGCAAAACAAAGACCATAAAGCTTGAGTCGGCTTACGGTCCGTCCATAGAGACCTAAGTTCCCGCAAGGATCCTAGGGTCCACTGGTCCTTATACCGCTCGCCCTCATCAGTCCCAGGTGTGCAGATTGCTGATCGCCCACATGCCGGCAAGGCTGTGGGCGATTCCCGAGGTGCGACAAGCAGAGCGCAAAGAGGCCGTGACACTATTCAATTGAATATAGGTTGAAAAGGATGTGCAAATCATTGTATTCTGTTTTTATTTACGATTTACAAAACTGGTTTTGGGGTTTCTACATAACTCTACATGTGTTCATAGTTGTGATGCCTTCAGTGACAATCTACAATAAATAGTCATGAAAATAAAGAAAACGCACTGAATGAGAAGAAGGTGTATCCAAACTTTTGGCCTGTACTGTATACATATATATGTATACATATATATATATATATATATATATATATATATATATATATATATATATATATATATATATATATAACAAAACAAACATTATTCTCTTACAAGAAAATGTGTTGCATTTGAACCTCCAATCAACCAAGCATATTGTGTTATGAGCGTGTTACAGAGAAAATAAATCTTCAAGCTTAAAATCAATGCAGAGTCATATGTTCACTTCAGAGTTGCAGAACTAAAGGACATTAGCAGAACTCCACACAGAACGTCACGCAAGACAGTCACGTGCATGAAGGAGATGTGAATTTACAGTAAAACATGAAGTCTAAGTTTAAGTAGGGGCGGGCCCCGCCGTGCTCTCCGGGTAGGGCCCGTAGGGGTCCGGTTACTGGTGGGGCGGCGGCAGTCTTCTCGTCCGGTTGCGGGAAGTCTCTGGGTCCTTCGGGGCGGGGCGTCCTACCTTTCTACCCGTGAGGGGTGTGGCCTTTCGCTGGCTTGGGGGCTGGCTGTCTCCTGCTTCTCCTGTGCCTTGTCCTCTGCTGGGCGCGTCTGTCTATGTCGTGCTGCTGGCAGGACATAGACAGACGGATTGTAATAGGTGCAAAGTTGAAAAGCCAGCATCTGTGATGGTATGGGGGTGTATTAGTGCCCAAGGCATGGGTAACTTACACATTTGTGAAGGCCCCATTAATGCTGAAAGGTACATACAGGTTTTGGAGCAACACATGTTGCCATCCAAGCAACATCTTTTTCATGGACGCCCCTGCTTATTTCAGCAAGACAATGCCAAACCACATACAATAACATACTTGCCAACCTTGAGACCTCCGATACCGGGAGGTGGGGGGTGGGGGGCGCGTTCGGGGTGGGGCGGGGACGTGGTTGGGGGCGTGGTTAAGGGCGTGATTAATAGGGGAGTATATTTACAGCTAGAATTCACCAACTCAAGTATTTCATATATATATATATATATATATATATATATATATATATATATATATATATATATATATATATATATATATATATATATATATATATATGAAATACTTGACTTTCAGTGAGTTCTACCTATATATATATATATATATATATATATATATATATGTATATATATTTATTTTATTATACATATAAATAAAATAATCAGAAAGTTGCCATTTGAGATTAATATAGTCTGTGTCATGTCTGTGATCTGCTTTTTTCTTGCAAAATTAAACAACTTTGTCCTCCAAGTCCGGTGATTCCATCATTTTTGCCAGGGATTGCAAAACCTTGTCACTGTTACTACACCCCATGCCGGTTGTTGGTGTGACTCCAGGACACAGAGACGGCGCAGATATGATAAGGTGTCAATCATACCTTTTGTCACACCGTGGTGAGGAATGTCATGTCTTGTTTTTTTCTGTCTTGTGAATTGCATGTTTTAGTTTGAAAAGTAACTCTCCTCTCGTTTCAGGTCACTTGCTCTTCCTTTTGTGTCATCAGTCTGACGTCATCCCTGATCCCTGATTGTTTTCACCTGTTCCCCATTATCCCCATGTGTCTTATAAGCCCACGCCTCCCTTTGTTCTGTGCCAGAATGTCTCGTTGTTTCGTGCCTCTCTAGCCTCGTCTCGTTTGAGTATCCTGATCCTGAATTCCCTTGTTGGCATTTTGAGTTTCCTTTTCTCCTCCTAAGCAAAGTGATTTTTGGTTGTTTAGTTTTGCAGCCGAAGTGGTGAGTTTCAGTTTTTTCTTACAGTTCTCCCTTTTCCTCAATTTTTTGAGTGACATTTTTTGTTAACCATTTTTCGAGGTAAGAAACAGTGAAGAAGTTTTATAGCCATTGTTTTTCCCTCCTTTTGGAGCGTCTTTTGTTATTGATACATTTCATAGATTATATCCTGCGCTAAGTATAGTTCGCTATTGATATTTTTTGTTTCTTCCTTTTCGGAGTGATTTTTGGTTGTTCCTTTTTTGTGGAACCTTTTTCGCCATACTTGCCAAACCTCCCGAATTTCAGTGCCCCTCCCGAAAATCTCTCGGGGCAACCATTCTCCCGAATTTCTCCCGATTTCCACCCGGACAAGAATATTGGGGGCGTGCCTTAAAGGCACTGCCTTTAGCGTCCTCTCTCACCTGAAAAGGAGACTATTATATATGTCTCCGTTATCCATATGTTTATCTATAACCCATAAAGTAGGCAGGCACGGAGCTATTTCTCAGCGTGTGTTTATTCCAGCCGGCACGTTAATACACTGACACACAACATCCGAATTCCCATCATGCATTGCTTCAAAACTACGGCAAGTAGTAATGTCCAAAAACATAACAGAGACGAAGCAGAAGAACGAAGAAGAGACATGGCGACGACGAGTAAGAAGAAGAAGAAGTACGCTTGCAAGTTCCAAAATGATTGGAAAAAATAATTTCAGTTCATCCAGGACAGCTCGAAGGGGAAGGGGTATGCTGCCTGCACATTTTGTAGATCAGGGGCCATACTTATCAAGCTTCTTAGAATTAGAATTAGAAGTCTGCTAAGAGTTGACTTAAGAGTAAATAAATTCTTCGCTGAAAGCAACTTATCACACTCAGAGCTGAATTACGACATTACTATGTGCCGTAAACGGAATTTTAGGTGACGTCATTTCTGTTTCCATAGAAATGACCAATCACGGAATGGAATCCCTGGTCTAAGAATAAAGAAATATCTTGGAAATATTTAAGTGGACAATGGGAGTGTATATTTTGACAATAAACTACAAAATAATACAAAACAAACTAGTCCCCGCCGGCACTCACGCTACCGCTCCCTCTCTTCTCTCGCCCACACACTCACTGAAGTCACTCACCTCACGGCCACACACATACGCTACTGTCATAACATTTTCTTTCCAATTCATTAATTAGGCAACTAATTTGAAACTGGTGTGGGTGGCTCTATATATACTAGCCCACTGCAGCCACATGCAGAAATCAACAAGGAATCGAAAAGTATTAAATCTGTGACAAAAATAATATCCGCTCTGTCTAAACGATACCGTTTGATCAGCTGCTCGTCATCAAAAAAAAAAACACATTGTTCCGTTCCCTGAACGTTCGCGCACGTCTCTCTCGCCTCACTGCCATCCCCTGCTGGCAACTCCTAACCACTTAAGACACCTCTGAAGGTCTCTTAAATATCGTGGAGAGTAGGAGTGATTCTTAGACTTAAGAACGTTGATAAAAAGCTTTTATTCTTAAGTTTGAGAGTAGGACTAAATTTCGCAAATTCTCAGGACTTAAGTGTAAAATGGCACTCTAAGAAGCTTGATAAGTACGGCCCCAGACTTCTCCATTGAACACGGTGGCCGAACAGATATACTCATTCATGAACGGACTATTTATATATATACACTACCGTTCAAAAGTTTGGGGTCACATTGAAATGTTTTTGAAGGAAAAGCACTGTACTTTTCAATGAAGATACCTTTAAACTAGTCTTAACTTTAAAGAAATACACTCTATACATTGCTAATGTGGTAAATGACTATTCTAGCTGCAAATGTCTGGTTTTTGGTGCAATATCTACATAGGTGTATAGAGGCCCATTTCCAGCAACTATCACTCCAGTGTTCTAATGGTACAATGTGTTTGCTCATTGGCTCAGAAGGCTAATGGATGATTAGAAAACCCTTGTGCAATCATGTTCACACATCTGAAAACAGTTTAGCTCGTTACAGAAGCCACAAAACTGACCTTCCTTTGAGCAGACTGAGTTTCTGGAGCATCACATTTGTGGGGTCAATTAAACGCTCAAAATAGCCAGAAAAAGAGAACTTTCATCTGAAACTCGACAGTCTATTCTTGTTCTTAGAAATGAAGGCTATTCCACAAAATTGTTTGGGTGACCCCAAACTTTTGAACGGTAGTGTGTATATATATATATATATATATATATATATATATATATATATATATATATATATTATATATATATATATATATATATATATATACACCCCACCTCAACCCCCCCTACCCCCATCTCCCGAATTCGGATGCCTCAAGGTTGGCACCCACCTCAACCCCCCTCCCCCAATCTCCCGAATTCGGATGCCTCAAGATTGGCAAGTATGTTTTTTGCCGAGTTGTCAGATTAAAGCCTATGTTGTATTGCCCTGACTCAGGAGGTGAGAAGTAGCTTTCAAAATAAAAGCCTGCCAGATTGTTCCCTACTCTGCATCTGAGTCCTATTTTTGACCAAGCCTGACACCTTTACACAGTTGTATTAATTCAAAAGAAATTTATGTGAATTTAGAATTTTTTCCAATAGACTGTCTTTACCTGTTCTACTTTTTAAAGTAGAAACAAAGTGATATATGTTGGCATATATTGTTTATCTATTTTGTGCAGATGAATGTACATATACCTACTGATTTACAAAAAACTTTCTATAATTTTGTTTTCTTATATAGAGACACTATTTTAGCTTTTATCAACCATTATGTAGAACATATGGTATGTGCGCTTAAATCCAGAGGACCCTCTCTGTCACTTCATGTCTGGTTATGTTTCCTTAGTTTGGTGTTTATTTCCTGTAAACGCACTTATTTTTGTTCCACTTGCTGCATGTCTCCCTGAGCGCTTGTTTCCCTCACCTGTCTCTGATTGGCAGCCTGGCACACCTGGTTGCAGTTGCCAATCAGGCTGCTATTTATGCCTGCCTCACCTGCTCCTCCTATTTTGAGTACAATAAGAGACTCTTACCTGCATGTCGTCCTCCGGTTTCTTGCATCTTGGGGGTCACGACTATCGCAGCATTGCGAGTTCCTCACACTCTCTTTGGAATAAACTACCACAAGCTCTTCAATCCACAACTGCATTTTATTCCTTCAAAAACAAAAATGATGACTGTTGGTTTTGAGTAAACTATGATGAGTATGTTTGTTGTATATGTCTGTATAGTATTTGACTTGTCTATAAATGGTGATGTCTTGGGGGAGGTGGCTTACAAGACCTTAGAACAGGGGTCGGCAACCCAAAATGTTGAAAGAGCCATATTGGACCAAAAATACAAAAAAGTAATCTGTCTGGAGCCGCAAAACATTTAAATACTTATATAAATGTTATAATGATGGCAACACGTGATGTAAGTAGCTAATTAGCTATATTAGCCTACTATCAAAATGTCGCAGACTGAAGCAAATCTTCGTTGACAGAAATGTTAAAACATGATATTTATTCTACACATTTTTACAACATTGGAAAATATGAGTAAAACTTCTCAGAGGGTGAGATAAATCCTGGAAATGACTGTCTTACAATGGTCAAAGGTATAGATGTGTGTGTCCAAGTTAAAGGAAACAGCAGGCGGTCTTCAAATGGATTTATTACAATCTTTGCAAGCTGGGTAACATTTGCTGTGGTCTGGAACAACATGGCACACAAACTACTATCAGACATGCAGCCAATATTACATACAGATAATGTGTCATGAAACATGGAAAAATAAACTAAATACAAAGAGGACATAAGTAAAGGAAATTAAATATGCCTACAAACGAGGCATAATGATGCAATATGTACATACAGCTAGCCTAAATAGCATGTTAGCATCGATTAGCTTGCAGTCATGCACTGACCAAATATGCCTGATTAGTGCTCCAACAAGTCAATAACATCAACAAAGCTCACCGTTGTGCATTCACGCACTGCATAAAACGTTTGGTGGACAAACTGAGACAAAGAAGGAACACAAACATATTAAACAGTGGGCTTTCTAACAATTAGGAAGGTTTGTGTCGTGTTTGTTCTCCTACAGAAACCATATTACAAAAAAAACATATTTTTCACCGCATTTCCATTTCCATACATTAAGCTGACTGATCTTGAACCAATTTCATGCGGTACATGGTGTAATGTTAAGTGTGACCAATAGATAGCAGTCACAAATAAGAGATACATGTGGACTGCTTACCAACCTGTTCAATAAATTATGCTAGCAAGTACTGGTAAGCAAGCAAGACCAAAACAGTTGATGTTTCATTGAAAATAAAGAACACACATTACACAAAACCTACAAAATGTTTTAATACAACTTTGGGAAGCTATGAAGTCGCACCGCTTGATTGATTGTGGAAGCATTACGGCTACCGTAGTCAGCGTACTGTGCTTCAACATACGGGTATTATTATGGTGTGTGTATAAGGACCCTTAGGACTATCTGCTGTTTTGTTTCACCCTATTATGCAAAACCAACGTTTCTTACCTATTGGTAGCTGCTGCTGTGTATTTGGGAACTGCATAAGTCCCGAAAATGTGCACGCATTCGCCATTGTAGTCCACGCCGTAGTCAATAAGCTCCTTATTGACTGGGGGGAGGGGGAGGGGGGGACTCCCCACATCTGCGGTCCCCTCCAAGGTTTCTCATTGTATCCCATTGAGTTTTTTCTTGCCCAGATGATGTTGATAATGTCGAGGATGTCGTTGTAGCTTGTGCAGCCCTTTGAGACACTTGTGATTAAGGGCTAAACAAATAAACGTTGAACTTTGATAAGTTTCTGTATCAACAACAATAATAGGGCCATTCAAATTCACGAAGATGAGATAATAATACCTGGGATTTATATAGCGCTTTTCTAAGTACCCAAAGTCGCTTTACATTCCTGAACCCATCATTCATTCACACCTGGTGGTGGTAAGCTACTTTCGTAGCCACAGCTGCCCTGGGGTAGACTGACGGAAGCGTGGCTGCCAATTTGGCGCCTACGGCCCCTCCGACCACCACCTACCATTCATCATTCATTTCACCGATGTGAGCGGCACCGGGGGCAAGGGTGAAGTGTCCTGCCCAAGGACACAACGGCAGCGATTTTTGGATGGTAAGAGGCGGGGAGCGAACCTGCAACCCTCAGGTTTCTGGCACGGTTGCTCTACCAACTACGCCACGCCGCCCCAGATCATCGAACCCTGGGCAAAGTTTTATGAAGAACTATATTTTGATACACCAAACCAAATCTTTATCGATGACTCCACGTCTGATGAAATTCAGCTGAGATATCCTCTGCCGTCAACAACCTGAAAAATGGAAAAAGCCCAGATTTAGATAATATTTACTGAGTACATGAAAACTGGCGGTGAGCCTCTCATCAACACACTACATCACCTCTTCAACTGCACCCTAACAACAGGAGAAATACCACAACTGTTCAAAGAAGCTCTCCTTTGTGTGATCTACAAGAAAGACTTGACTGCAGCAATTATCTTCGTTAGAATTATTGCAATCCGAACTAAAGCAGACTTGTCCTACGACACAAGCTGCTTACCAACCAGGCATGGAATTTAACAATCGTTGATTTTTTGGAAAGCCTTTGATAGTAGTAAACTTTTCTGCCTATGGGGCCTGCTAGATAAAACATCAATCAACAAAAAAATACTTACAAATTCTGAAACAATCATATAAAAACTCCAAAAGCATATGTGAAAACAGATATTGGAGCGTTACAGTGTTAATATTCTGAAAGTAGTTAATCAAGCAATCAATGTTTATTTATATAGCCCTAAATCACAAGTGTCTCAAAGGGCTGCACAAGCCACAACGACATCCTCGGTACAGAGCCCACATACGGGCAAGGAAAAACTCACCCCAGTGGGACGTCGGTGTGAATGACTATGAGAAACCTTGGAGAGGACCGCATATGTGGGTAACGAACCCCCCCCCCCCCCCCCCCCGCCCCCCCCTCTAGGGGAGACCGAAAGCAATGGATGTCGAGTGGGTCTAACATAATATTGTGAAAGTCCAGTCCACAGTGGATCCAACACATCAGCGAGAGTCCAGTCCATAGTGGGGCCAGCAGGAAACCGTCCCGAGCGGAGAAGGGTCAGCAGCGCAGAGATGTCCCCAACCGATGCACAGGCTAGCGGTCCACCCGGGGTCCCGACTCTGGACAGCCAGCACTTCATCCATGGCCACCGGACCTGTGCAACTCCCCCTCCCAAAGGAGAGGGGAGCAGAGGAGAGAAGAAAAGAAACGGCAGATCAACTGGTCTAAAAGGGGGGTCTATTTAAAGGCTAGAGTATACAAATGAGTTTTAAGATGGGACTTAAATGCTTCTACTGAGGTAGCATCTCTAACTGTTACCGGGAGGGCATTCCAGAGTACTGGAGCCCCAATAGAACACGTTCTATAGCCTGCAGACTTTTTTTTGGCTCTGGGAATCACTAAAAAGCCGGAGTTCTTTGAACGCAGATTTCTTGTCGGGACATATGGTACAATATAATCGGCGAGATAGGCTGGAGCTAAACCATGTAGTATTTTATTCGTAAGTAGTAAAACCTTAAAGTCGCATCTTAAGTGCACAGGAAGCCAGTGCAAGTGAGCCAGTATAGGCGTAATATGATCAAACTTTCTTGTTTTTGTCAAAAGTCTAGCAGCCGCATTTTGTACCAACTGTAATCTTTTAATGCTAGACATAGGGAGACCCGAAAATAATACGTTACAGTAATCGAAACGAGACGTAACGAGCGCATGAATAATGATCTCAGCGTTGCTAGTGGACAAGATGGAACGAATTTTAGCGATATTAAGGAGATGAAAGAAGGCCGTTTTAGTAACACTCTTAATGTGTGTTAAACAAGGTAATGTTATTCCTGTTATCCTATTCTGCATCGTCATTACAGCACTTACACTTCAAGTTGAAGGCAAATGCTCATCTGGGTTCTCGATCGGTGGCCACACATACTAATCCAAGCTAGGCTGACAACATTGCTGTCATAAGTACCTCTGTCATTCGTTTATCTCCGAGCAAAATATGCAGCCGAAGTTGGCTTGACAATTAATGTCTCCAAAACCAAGTGCTTGACAACCTATAAAATCAACACAAGCCTTCTTTTTACCATTTCTAATCATCAAATATCTCAAATAACCAAAATTGCTTGCCAAGGCCATAAACTCCCCTCGAAAAATAAAAATAAAGCAGTACTGACGTGAAAAAAAGGCCATCATATCATCTAAAGTCAAATATCTTTAACACCTACATGATACCTGTTGTACTCCATGAATTAGAATGTGTTAACTGGACCTGATGTCCTTGCAAAAACTAGTTGTTTCCCAAAATCATATGATGAGATTCAGGAAAAAGGACTGTCCGATCACATGCAAATTGGGGACCTTCTTTATACAACAAAGCTCATTCCCATCACATCCACAATTAAAGCCAAAGTCTTGAAGCTCTGCAGTCATACCAAACGCTGTACTCAAGGGGTAGGCAAATTCTGCCTAGAAGGAATGATTGAAGGAGGAAGAAGAAGCAGAGGAAAACAAAACGCTGGCAAGACATCTGCCATTAGATTGGACAAAACCTGAAGTCGCTGAACACTGCTGTCAAAGACAGAAATTTATGGCAACAGATAACACATGTTGATGCCGAAGAAGGCGAATGGTGAAGATATGCAGTATAACATATACAATATATACCAGTATTTTCCAGACTAAAAGGCGCACTTAAAATCCTTATAACCCGGTGCGCCTAATGTAAGGAATAAGTGTGGTTGAGCTTACCCACCTTGAAGCTATTTTATTTGGTACATGGTGTAATGATAAGTGTGACCAGTAGATGGCAGTCAAACATAAGAGATAAGAGTAGGCTGCACTATGATGGCAATTTGTCTCAAGTAAACACCACCAACATTTTAAATGTCCCATTGAAAATATAGAACATTACACACGGCGCTCAAATATCGATCAAAATGATTTCGTACGACTTTGGTAAGCTATGAAGCCGCACCGCTTGAAGTGAGGAGTATTATTATGGTGTGTGTATAAGGTAAGACATATCTGGCTTTTTGTTTCGCAATATAATGCAAAAGCAACTTTTCTTACCTTTTGGTACCTGCTGATCTGTATTTGGGATCTGCATAAATCTTGAAAAATTGCACGCATCCGCCTTTGTAGTCCGTGCCGACACCGCAGTCGATAAGCTTCTTCTTTTTCTCTATCTTCTTGTTATGAGACATTTATCCTCCGCTGTTGCCATTTCTAATATAAAGTAGTGTAAAGTTCTTACTTATATTTGTCAGTAAACTCGCCATGAAAGCGCTAAAACATACCGGTGTAGTGAGTTTACATTATTTACCCAAGGAACTTTAGTTATTAGAGAGTTCCGGTCAGACGGTTTTTCACGGGACACATTTCCGGTGTTGTTGTTGTTTCCGGATGAGGAGATGCTGCTCCGTTATTGATTGAAGTAAAGTCTGAATGTCATTAAAACAGTTAGCTCCATCTTTTGACACTTCTTCCACTACCGTCCTTGCACGCTACACCGCTACAACAAAGATGACGGGGAGAAGACGCTGTCGAAGGTGAGCCACGTAAATAAGACCGCCCACAAAACGGCGCATCCGGAAGCGACTGTCAGAAAGCGGCTTGAAGATGATCTGTGAAACATCATCTGTGCAACTTTTTGACCAAAGAACCACCATTACATGTTATGTAAACCACAAGGAAGTGTTTTACATTTAGAAAAAAAATAAAAATACTCCTTTAATGCGCCCTATAATCCGGTGCGCCTAATATATAAAAAAAGCTTAAAAAAAGACCATTCATCGGCAGTGCGCCCTATGGTCCGGAAAATACAGTAAGTATGTATCCTTTGATATTTTAGCATGTGACCCTCGTTTAAAAAAGACACTAAGGGTATAACACAGTTTTCACCTCAATACATATAAACAAATACAAATCGTTTAAAATCCTCCTCAATATCAATGATGTGGTGTTGTTTTGCCCCTGGGCTCAGACATTTGACCCCTGCTGGGTCACGTGACTCGCCGTGGGTGAGTTTGACAAGTTTGTGCATTCCCCCCCCCCAGCACGCCTTCACTCTGTGTGTCACAGCGGCGTGGAGAACACAAATTAACACGCAGGGTCAGTGCTTATAAAGTTTTACACATGAGACCTCTCTCGTTATCACACAGAGGGACTAACTTTTCACCACCTCGATGGCGGAGGAACTGTTGGTGTTGAACGATGCATCATTTTGCTCGGTGAGTAATAAAATTGATAGTCGTGATAATGATAGAGTTGCAATAAATTTGATATATTTCAGATAGATGGATAGAAATAAGTACAAATGTGCGCTACATTCGTTAACCGTGTTACAAAAAAGATCAGTTAGAATAATACATATTGTTGGATATAGAGAACAACATATAGAGACCTTTATTTATAAGGTCAAAAATATTAAAGTTCGATGATTTGGTAAAATTGCAAACAACTAAAATTATGTACAAAGCAAACTATAACGTGCTACCAAAGAATGTACAACAATTATTCTGAACTAAAGAAGAGAAATATAACCTTAGAGGAAAAAATAAAACATTTGTATGCACGTACAACACTTACAACCTTTAGCATATCTGTATATGGACTTAAATTATGGAATAGATTAAGTAAAGAAGTTAAACATTGTACTGATATGATCCAGTTTAAGAGGTTGTTCAAAATAATAGTGCTTACAAAGTACAAAGAAGAATAATTATGACAAATACTTTCAACCTTATTGAAAGAAAGATATTCTTCATCTCAGTATGTTAATAATGACTGAATTCATTAATTATATATTACAAAACTGTTGTGTATACTAATTCACAGATGTTATTTTATTATATAAAAAGGTCAGTAAATGATTCTATATATTTGTAAACACTCTGAAGTGGGAAAGGGGTAGTATTAAATAAGCTTTGCTTCTTCCTACTCCTTTTCGGACATGATGTAAAGTGAAATGATATGAAATTGTGTGATGTATTATACTGTAAGTGTGTTCATGTTCGAAATAAAGTAAAAGAAAGAAAGAAAGAAAGATGATGGAGACTCTTGAACGCATCATAATAATCCCCTCAATTCCCCCCAAAAACGGATTAATGCATATGCAAAAGTGCAATATATTTATCTGTACAGTAATCTATTTATTTATATATGCACCTTATTGCTCTGATATCCTGCACTACAACGAGCTAATGCAACGCAATTTTGTTCTCTTCTGTCTTGTAAAGTTCAAATTTGAAAGACAATAAAAGGAAGTCTGAGTCTCTAAGTCTAAGATATATAATAATGACTTATGGGTAATAAGGCTGCACGAATCTGGATAAAAAATGAGACTCACAATTTTCCTGCTTAAAATTCATATACTAAATGTGGGATATAAATAATAATGGAAGTATAATTATTTGTATATAGTATATAATTGGTAGAAAGGTTTAACTAACATGTGTACAAGGATATTTCACATGCCTTTACTGTGTATATAATTGAACTGTGTTTATGTTGTGTATAATGTGTATTTATAATATGTTGTACAAAGGACATTTAATAATTTTCGGAAGTTCATCTTGTACTTGACATTGTTTATAGGGTCAGGCGCAATAAGTGTTCAACTTCAGCCTAAACCCTTTCGGTCTGCAACATTTTCATTTTCAATTTATGAATGTACAACTATTTGTTTATTTTGTTGACGATTGGCCGAAGAATAATAAACTAATAAATACAACAACAACAAAAAATAATAATAAAACTAATAAAAACAATTAAAATAGATTTTTTTTTTTTTTTCACAAAAACAAACAAATTGAAAGAGTTGAAAGACTCAAAAACAATTCACAAAGTCAAAAACCACAGCATGCAAAACATCTGTGAATGTGAAAGTATTTTTTAATGGACCTGTAGACCAGTGTTTTTCAACCTTTTTTGAGCCAGGGCACATTTTTTTCATGGAAAAAATCCGAAGGCACACCACCAGCAGAAATCATTAACCAAATGATCTCGATATTGACAGTAAAAAGTCGTCGTCGCAATTGTTGAATATGAATTTAAACCATAACCAACCATGCTTCACTATACTTATCTCAAAGTAGGTGTACTGTCACGCCGTGACTTATTTTGAGTTTTTTGGTGTTTTCCTGTGTGTACTGTTTTAGTTCTTGTCTTGGGCTCCTATTTTGGTGGCTTTTCCTGTTTTGTTGGTATTTTCATGTTGAGCGCTATTCCCCGCACCTGCTTTGTTTTAGCAATCAAGACTATTTCAGTTGTTGCTATTAGAGATGCCCGATAATATCGGACTGCCAATATTATCGGCCGATAAATGCTTTAAAATGTAATATCGGAAATTATCTGTATCGGTTTCAAAAAGTAAAATTTAGGACTTTTTAAAACGCTGCTGTACGGAGTGGTACACGGTTGTAGGGAGAAGTACAGAGCGCCAATAAACATTAAAGGCACTTTGCGTGCCGGCCCAATCACATAATATCTACGGCTTTTCACACACACAAGTGAATGCAAAGCATACTTGGTCAACAGCCATACAGGTCACACTGAGGGTTGCCGTATAAACAACTTTAACACTGTTACAAATATGCGCCACACTGTGAACCCACACCAAACAAGAATGACAAACACATTTCGGGAGAATATCCCCACATAACACAACATAAACACAACAGAACAAATACCCAGAACCCCTTGCAGCACTAACTCTTCCGGGACGCTACAATATACACCCTACCCCCCGCCCCCTCCCCGCACTTCACCTCAACCCCGCCCCCCCCCCCAACCCCGCCCACCTCAACCTCCTCATGCTCTCTCAGGGAGAGCATGTCCCAAATGCCAAGCTGCTGTTTTGAGGCATGTTAAAAAAAAATAATGCACGTTGTGACTTCAATAATAAATATGGCAGTGCCATGTTGGCATTTTTTTCCATAACTTGAGTTGATTTATTTTTGGAAAACCTTGTTACATTGTTTAATGCATCCAGTGGGGCTTCACAACAAAATTAGGCATAATAATGTGTTAATTCCACGACTGTATGTATCGGTATCGGTTGATATCGGAATCAGTAATTAAGAGTTGGACAATACCTGAATATCGGATATCGGCAAAAAAGCCATTATCGGACATCTGATTGATTGATTGATTGAGACTTTTATTAGTAGGTTGCACAGTGAAGTACATATTCCGTACGATTGACCACCAAATGGTAACACCCGAATAAGTTTTTCAAGTTGTTTAAGTCGGGGTCCACTTAAATTGATTCATGATACAGATATATACTATCAGATACATACTATCATCATAATACAGTCATCACACAAGATAATCATCAGGGTATATATATTATTTACAATGAGAAATGGACATTGGAACAGTGTAGGTCTGACTTGGTAGGATATGTACATATGATTATTTACATTTGATTATTAACAATCCGGGGAGGGTGTTAGTTTAGGGTTGAAGTTACCTGGAGGTCTACTTTTATTGCGGTTTTGAAGGAGGATAGAGATGCCCTTTCTTTTACACCTGTTGGGAGCGCATTCCATATTGATGTGGCATAGAAAGAGAATGAGTTAAGACCTTTGTTAGATCGGAATCTGGGTTTAACGTGGTTAGTGGCGCTCCCCCTGGTGTTGTGGTTACGGCGGTCATTTCTCATTTCATCTCTAGTTGCTATCCTTCTTTGTGTGGACATTGTTGTCATGTCATGTACGGATGTACTTTGTGGACGCCATCTCTGCTCCACACGCTGTAAGTCTTTGCTGTCGTCCAGCATTCTGTGTTTCTTTACTTTGTAGCCAGTTCAGTTGTAGTTTCGTTCTGCAAAACCATCCCTAAGCTTCAATGCCTGTTTTTAGGGGCACTCACCTTTTGTTTATTTTTGGTTTAAGCCTTAGATACATTTTTACCTGCACGCTGCCTCCCGCTGTCGTCTTCATGTTGTGATCACGACAAACCATGTTCTCGACGTCTACAAAGCAATTAGCTACCTGCTGACACCTACTGATATGGAAGAGTATTACACGGTTACTCTGCCGAGCTCTAGACAGCACCGACACTCAACAACGGCACATTATTTGCGGATTATAATCACTGGTTTGCAAAAAAATATTTTTAACCCAAATAGCTGAAATTAGATCATCTCCCACGGCCCACCAGACTGTGGTTGAAAAACACTGCTGGAGAGTACCATATTTTTGCTGGGATTCCTGAACTTTCACATCAAACACAATGTAGTGTCACTGGACAGTTGAGTCACATTTTTGTGTCGGATGTTCCTTGTTCAGAAGTTTAAAAAAAAAAAGTTACATCATTCTTTTTAATAATGACTGTATATATTACACTGTGTCCTATTCTGTGTGTAAACGCTAAGGCCTCAAAGGAGACGCTCTTTTGCATTCTTCTCCTTTGAAAGGCAAATATAAGCAGCATGCATGCCTGTGGATGTTTGGTCCCGCTAGCTATGTCTAACTGCTCGCTAATGAGCACAGATTAAATGCTGACTGGGCAGCATTGTCTGCCGGTCGCTATTTTCACGTGTCGCCATGTAACTCTGTCCAGCATGCTTTTTGTTTCTAAATCATGTTCCTTTCAAGCATCCATGAAGGCTGATAGCTAGATGGTCTCTACTTCCTGTCTGTGTCTGATAACCACATTTCTGCATGATCTTTCATAGGAGGCGAGATAGGTTAGAATTTAGAGCAGACCTGGGCAAATTAAGCTTTTTAATCTGGCACCGGACATTCCCAAATAATTTTTTTAGAACTTTAAGATGGAAACTCTTAGCCGCCATTATGATGTGCAGTGATGTCTTGAACTATACAAAGTATTTCAATGGTTGGTTTTGAATGATATACTAGTTACTATGGTAATCTAATTAGTTACTATGGTAATCTAAGTCACAGCAGTACAGACGAGGCACCAAGCAATGTTTCCACAGAGTGTTTCCACAGAGTGTTCCCAGAGCGGCCTGAAATGCAGGTGTCAGGGACAGACGTGGAAGGAGATTTTTACAACAAAGTTCTACAAGAAAAGTGATATTATATCAGATTGTAGGTGTTTGTTTGTTTTTACTGTTTGCCTTCATATTTCGCCGTGTTTGTTGCATTTTTGTTGTGTTTCGCTTGATTGTAAATAATGTGGATGGAGAGGGGGTGTGACGTTCATATGTTGTCAATATTCAGTGTTTTATCATTCGTAGTTAATATTGTAAATCCCACATTCTTCATTTTCATGTACATTCTGGGTGTCTCTTTCAGTAGAACATGTAAAATTCCATTCCGTTTCCTAAGGCGGTCTGTCATAACGTTTTTAGCATTCAATCAGACATTATTGTGAGGTTTTGTATTAGTGTTCCTAAAAATAGGACCCAAACACACACATATTGTACAGCAGATTGTCACAGTTTATATATATGTGTGTGTGTGTGTGTGTGTGTGTGCGTATATATATATATATATATATATATATATATATATATATATATATATACTACCGTTCAAAAGTCCCAAACTTTTGAACGGTAGTGTATATACACTACCGAAAACAGTCTAGCTCGTTACAGAAGCTACAAAACTGACCTTCATTTAAGCAGATTGAGTTTCTGGAGCATCACATTTGTGGGTTCAATTAAACGCTCAAAATGGCCAGAAAAAGAGAACTTTCATCTGAAACTCGACAGTCTATTATTGTTCTTAGAAAAGAAGGCTATTCCACAAAATCGTTTGGGTGACCCCAAACTTTTGAACGGTAGTGTATATATATATATACAGATAGATAGATAGATAGATAGATAGATAGATAGATAGATAGATATACCGGCCCCCAGACACATTTTTTTCTCTAAATGTGGCCCCCGAGTCAAAATAATTGCCCAGGCTTGATTTAGAGTATTAGCCAAGAAGGCAGTACCGATTGCATTGCAGGATCCCATTGACTTCTAAAGATGGTGTCCACACTTGTACAAAGCCGTCATTAAGGTTTACCTACAGCACTGGTGTCAAACTCAAGGCTGGATCTGGCTCGCCATGTGATTTAATTTGGCCCACCACATAATTGAATGTGGCCTGCGAAAGTTTGGAAGTAATGTGTCAATACAGCCCTTTCTAGCTAAATGTGTTTGTATTTTCATTGTATTTGTTTTGACAGAAATAAAGTCTTCCTTGTAATTGCTTATCTTTTACTCTTTAGTATAATCTGATTATTGCAACAAGAAATTCCAAGCATTGAATTATCTGCTTGTTACATTGACTTACAATTTAAAAGCAAGTTATCCATCAATCAGTTGTTAGAAAATATGATAATCAGTCACAACTGCTTATGCAAATTGTGTGACAAGGCTTATACATTTGTATTAACATATATATTTACTGTTCAATGCGGCCCTCTTAAGGTAGCCATAATTGCGATGTGACCCCCAAAAAAACATTCTAAAGCAACTCTCAACAATTTGGTTTCCCAACATCTTGTTTGTTGCTGACGAGAACAAAAATATTCCTATGATAATACAGCATTTGCCATTAGCACACTTGTAGTTATATATGTTAAAACCAGCTACCAATGCAATACCAAATATCGTATATGTTACGGTACAGCGGGGGAAGAAGACGGCACAGATGCAAGGACATCGTTTAGCTGTATTTATTATATTTACAATAGTATGAAGTGTGAAACTAATCCAAAATGTGTATGTGTGCGACTATGTCGAGCAATTATCTGATGAGTGTTACCAGGAGTGTTGAGCGAGAGGCGGAAGTCCATTGAGGGCAAGGCAAGCTCGGAGATCCAGGGATAGGTCAGGGGCGAGAGCGAGGCGTCAAAGTCTGTGTGCAGGCGGGAGGTCGAGATCCAAGAAGGCAGCCAGGGAACCAGAGGGAATACGGGGAGACGAGACACAAAGCTTGTGATCATGAAATGGAGGAATGCTGTTGGATGGCGACAAGGAACACGAGACAAATGAACACGGAGGGGAGAAACACAAAGAGAGAGAGAGAGTGCACATAGAGCTAGACGTGTCGGCTTACTGTACAGGAACAGGTAGCTACGTTCTGGCCCGGAACTCAGGTTTGTGCTGGCTTAAGAAGCACAGTGAACTCATCAGCTTCAAGTGTGTTGAGTGCTGATTGATTGGGGTGGCGTGCGCAGGTGCGCGCTTGGAGGTATGCTCAGCACAGCGCACAGATGAATGCGCATTGGAATGCGCCCGGGCCGTGACAGTATATCTGTAAAAAATACTGTATTTTACTTAAAACATTTTTTAAATAAAATACAGAATACAGAAGCAGCATGTGCGACTCAAAATACATTGCATGATTAATCGAATTTATACATGCTTAATTGTTTGTGATTAATCACACTACATTAGGAAGGGGATTCATATGGTCTGATTCGTTGCTGTTTAACTGACACATGAAACGTGACGAATTGGTGGTGTGCACTATTCACTTTAGCTGCGAGACAGCATTAGAGTGTTGAGTATCTTAAATGTTTTGTGTGGAAATTTCAACTTTGACCACAGCGTCAGTTAAGTTCGGTTTCAGTTTATTTGGAACATGCATACGGTACAATGTTATGCATCACACAATTCCAGTTGTTTCATTACAGCACGTCCGAAAAGGAGTAGGAAGAAGTGGAGCTTATTTAATCCTACCCCTTTTCATACCATAGCAATTTTATCCAATTGCCTTGTTCTCTGTAACAGAACAGTGAACATATACATAATACATTATTAATTTACCATAGTAAGCAAACAAATATCGAATACATAAATATATGGCTCAATAAAAAAATAATAAAATAGAATAAAACGTGTTCAAGATGTTCATCATAATTATTTTTCTGTGTACTTTGTGAACACTTGTAATTTGAAAGGTCTCTTAAACTGAATCCTATTGGTGCTTTGTTTGATTTCTTTAGTTAATCCATTCCATAATTGAATTCCACATACGGATATGCTAAAGGTTTTAAGTGTTGTACGTGCATAACTAATGTTTTAAATGAGATTTTCCTCTAAGGTTATATTTCTCCTCTTTTGTTAAGAAGAATTGTTGTACATTCTTGGGTAGCAGGTTATAGTTTGCTTTGTGCATCATTTTAGCTGTTTGCAAATGCACCAAATCGTTGAATTTCAATAATTGTGATTTGATAAATCACAATTATTAAATTGTGATTGCTTTCCATAATTTTCAGCAGGCTGCATTGCAAAATGATTACCCCCTTCCCTTTTCTCTCACACGAGATCCACACAGCAATGAGGCCATATGAATCCCTATCCTACTGTAATCAATGCATTCAATTTGACATCCCAATTTTTTTTTTATATATTTTTTATATATATATATATATATATATATATATATATATATATATATATATATATATATATATATATATATATATATATATATATATATATATATATATATATTTTATATATTTTATATATTTATATATTTATATGTTATGCATCTCCAATGGTTAGGTATTGTGGTAGGGTTTAGTTGTTACACCACTATGGCCATTATTATATTCCTAACTAAAATAATGTTGATCGAAATGGAATAAATTAGCATTTTATTGGTAATAAAAATGATTAACAAGACGAAAGGCAGATACAATACTTTGAGCCATGAGTAGTGCAGCATCTTATTGTTTTTAAAAATGTCCCTCCTGGTTTCATCCTCAGCACCTCACAAAGTCCATGCTGGCGGTGGCTTTCCTGTCCTCGTTTGGCAGCTCAATGCTCTACGGCTTCAATTTGGCTGTCGTCAACTCTCCTGCGCAGGTGTGTTACACAAGTCCTTTTGACCGTTTTCATAACACGGGGAAAAACAAACCTCAAATACGTCAACATTGCCAGATGACGTTTGAAGAAGAGGTAAATGTCTAAACGTCTCGCGGGTTCGTGTGGGTTTTCGTGTTGAATCTAAGGACACCTCCATCACATGTCTTGATCACTCCTTCAATCTTGGATTTGATGCGGGACAGAAATAGAGAAAATGTGTTGTTCCACTTCACGCGAAAGCATGTGAGATTTATGCAGTGACGGTTCTAGCTATGATGGCTGAACACTGACTTGGCCCATTCATCATGTCAAACATTAAAGAATAAACTATTATCTTTTTTATTTTATTATTATTATTTTTTTTACATATACCCTGCATGGTATGTGTGAGTAGGGGGCATTGTCGGGATGAACGATGACCTGGGAAAGGAGGTGTGGCCATTTTTCCACCAGGGAGTGGTCTTGGTGAAAAATAAATACTTGCAATGAACTCAGAATATTGAAGAACCCCTAGTTTGACCCCTCGCAAGTTCCTTAAGGCCAAATCAAGCATTTTAGAATTTTCGAAAATCGGTTAATGGTACCCGACTTTGTGCAGTTTTTTACGAACTTTCCCCCAGGAGTTGAATTTCAACTTTTTAGGACATGTTACTAGACACCTTTATAAACACATTGGTGAAGAGATTTGCCAAATATCCCATAGGATGACCTTACTAGTTAGAGTGTCCGCCCTGTGATTGGTAGGTTGTGAGTTCAAACCCCGGCCGAGTCATACCAAAGACTATAAAAATGGGACCCATTACCTCCCTGCTTGGCACTCAGTATCAAGGGTTGGAATTGGGGATTAAATCACCAAAAATTATTCCCGGGCGCGGCCACCGCTGCTGCCCACTGCTCCCCTCACCTTCCAGGGGGTGAATAAAGGGATGGGTCAAATGCAGAGGACACATTTCACCACACCTAGTGTGTGTGTGACAATCATTGGTGCTCTAACTTTAATTTTAACTTTTTAACTTCACAAACCCATTTTCCTCTGCTTAATGAGTAAACGTCCATTAAAAGTGAACTGATGATTCTGAATGATTAGTTCCAGTGTAGACAAAGCTGTGGATGTTGTCAATTCCGGTCTTTCAACAATTTCTTTGGAATCAATATACATAGTCATATATTCCATGTAGCCTATTATCTCTGCACTATTGCCTAGTGACACACCAAAAATTTGGCCATGGGAAAAACACTTTGCTCACCGAAACCGCATGTTGTGATAAAGTATCCACTTCCACTGGTGGACCGCATCGTTCCCGGGGAGCACGAATGACGTTGCTCGCCCAAATTATCATACCAATACAAATGGTACCCATTACCTCCCTGCTTGGCACTCAACATCAAGGGTTGGAATTTGGGGTTACATTACCAAAATTATTCCCGAGCGCGGCCGCCGCTGCTGCTCACTGCTCCCCTCACCTCCCAGGGGGTGGAACTAGGGGAGGGGTCAAATGCAGAGGATAATTTCACCACGCCAAGTGTGTGTGTGTGACTATCAGTGGTACTTTAACTTTTAAATTGAAAAGTTTAGATTCCACTCCCAATCGGAATACCTCTTAATGTGGCCTGAATCTGAAGCGAAAAGGTCAGATTTGAAGCACTTTGGCCTTATTAAATGCCACGTAGAGAATGCTGTCATGTGGCCCGTAACTAAAACTACTACAGTCTTCATGGCATTTTGTATATTACATTTGTGTATTCCATATTGTATATTCCATTTGTATTGACAAACGTTTAGCCAAGTAATTACTGCTCGTACTCTGGATCATCCATCCATCATCTGTGCTAATGGAGTCACAGCATCATATGTATGCATGAATCACATTGAAACTGGAAACAACACCTGCCAATCACAGGATTGACAAGTAGAAAAATCCGAACACACTCGCATTCAAACTTACGTGCAATTTAGAAGCTTTAATTAAAATAACCTGCAAAGGTTGAATTGAGGCAACTGGACTTGTTCTGGAGTAAAATTAATTTGACCTTTTATCCAGGGGTGTCAAACTCGTTTTAGATCGGGGGTCACATGGAGAAAAATCTACTCCCAAGTGGGCCATCCATCCATCCATCTTCTTCCGCTTATCCGAGGTCGGGTCGCGGGGGCAGCAGCCTAAGCAGGGAAACCCAGACTTCCCTCTCCCCAGCCACTTCGTCTAGCTCCTCCCGGGGGATCCCGAGGCGTTCCCAGGCCAGCCGGGAGACATAGTCTTCCCAACGTGTCCTGGGTCTTCCCCGCGGCCTCCTACCGGTCGGACGTGCCCTAAACACCTCCCTAGGGAGGCGTTCGGGTGGCATCCTGACCAGATGACCGAACCACCTCATCTGGCTCCTCTCGATGTGGAGGAGCAGCGGCTTTACTTTTTGCTCCCCCCGGATGGCAGAGCTTCTCACCCAAGTGGGCCGGACTGGTAAAATCACGGCCATGTAACACAGTGGTAAAAATGCCCCGGTGCCAACTTTTTTGCATCGTGTTGCTGCCATTAAATTCGAAAAAATTAAGTTTCTCAGTTCGAACTATAATATCTTGTCTTTGCAGTCTATTCTAATGAATATAAATTGAAAAGGATTAGCAAATCATTGTATTCTGTTTTTATTTACCATTTACACAATGTGACAACTTCACTGGTTTTGGGTTTTGGGAGTTCCTTCCAAGTGTCATTATCGCTTAAAGTCTAGAAGAAAAGGAACGGCTAAGTATGCTACACTCACACACACTGAGCAGGAGAACACAAGCTAAAATTCAATGTGATTGATCCAGAGTCGATACAGTTAAAACATACATACTGAACTACGGACCATCACAAATGTACATTTGTTTAAGACTAAATTTAAGATCTATTCATTTAAAGCTGCATTTGGTATTAGAGATTATGGTGACATTTTTATGAATATTAACTGAATTTTCTGCTGTTTTTACTGTCTTATTGCATTCATGATGTGCTCTTGTAAGGGGCTTTACAAAAAAGATTGATTGATTGACATAGTAGGGATGCGCCAATCGATCGGCCACCATATCGGATTATTTTTGTGAACAGTATGTGGTCGCCACTGACGATTATTGCCTTTCAATGCCAATCACAAACGGCGATGCCCCCTGACTGATAATAAACAGTGTGGAGCCGCTCCCCTAAACCCATAATAATTACTTCCTTTACAGAAAATAAACTGCATTTCTTAGTACCTTAAGTATCGTTATGTTAGGACCTGTCATGTCAGGCCTGACTCTATTTTGAGTTTTCATATGTTTGTGTGTTTTATTTCTTGTCTCGTGACTTATTTTTAGTTTTGACTTCCTGTTTTGTTTGTTGTCCTGCAGTGACATTATCTCCTGCCTCTGAGTGCTGTTTCCCTCACCTGCTCTTAATTGTTGATCAGTGGACTCACCTGTCCCTGTTCGCTAATCATAGGGGGTTAATAATCCTGCTTCACTTGCCTGGGTAGTTGTTTCATTACACTGACAAGCTTCTTTGTTTCCTGAAGATTTTTCATGTCTTGTGCACTCCCTGACTGCACTTGGCTGATTTTGACATTAAATATACCTTACCTACACGCCGTCTCCTGCCTCCGCATCTTGGGGTCACAACTACCGCGACTTAACACAGTGCCAGGTAACATTATCAATGGAGGACGAGGCTAAACATGTTACACAGAAGGAGCAGTCATGCAATGCCAATAACTAAGCTAACCGCTAAGCTTGCTTGAAAAAAAACAAACATGAAATAAGTACTTGGTGAAGTTTAAGAAGTGTAGATAGAACCACATTACAGCAGGAAATCAAAAAAGTGAATGAATAAGAGTCTAGAGAGAGAACAATACAACATAAACTGTTGGTGTGTCAGTATTGTCACAGTCAACACACAACTTGTAAAAGGTGATCATCCATAAATTGGTGGTGTCAGTATATGATCGATATTACTAAGTTTTACATTTTCTCAAAATCATTTTTTTCAATGATCCAGTAACTTCTGGAGAACTGCCATTGCTTGAATCCTGTCCAGTCCAAAAAGTTGACCCTCCGTCACCTTGTTATCTTGGCCGTCAAATTAGATTCCGAAAACTACAAAGTTACTGATGGAAAAGACGATATTTACGCACCACAAAATCCGCAGAAGAATATTTCAGAGAACCGCAGGTCATGCAACTATACGGTGTTAATGTGGTTAGCGCGAAGCTATGACCATGTGACTTGGAGGATTCGTCACTCATTAGTTACGCCAGGGTGATCCAGACCACATTGAGGTTTAGACCTCAGTTGATCTTGAGATGATAGATGATACTTAAGGGACTGCAATGTCTGAATTAATGACATTATTATAACATTTTCTATCAGATAGAAAAATGGATCCCCCAACCATCGGTAGTCGCGATCTATGATTTTTCCAAAATCCCGAGTGTTTGACTACTGATTCGTTCATTATACTCCACCTATAATGAATGGAGCATCCTTGTGACTCCGTGCAGTAAAAGCACTGGAGACAATGAATGGAATCACAAATAGTTGCTCGATTGATTGACACTATAAATACTGACAGTGAGCATTAACAGTAGCTCTTTACTACAAACTCGGTTTTCATTACTTATCTGTTTCAAAAGGTCAGACAAAAAACAAATTGTATGAAATCCAAAGCAATGTATTCTCTAAGAAATAATGCAAATCAAATTAATCTACTGAACACATAACACATTTTATCGAGAACACTCGCAACTTTCTATGGCCCCATGGTGTCTTTTTTACAGTTATTTTAGGGAGGTGTATAATTAGGATTTTATCAATACCAAAACCAATATCGATATTCCTTATCGATACTGGTATTCACCAGTATTGGTACTATATGTAACTGGTGTAAATAAAGATGTGGAAAAAGTGCATTTTTATTAGCATTTTTATTAGCACAAGAGGTTCTACACGGCCAACATCTGTAACATCCCACAACGGGAGTCTTTTATCAACCCCTGCTTTTTAAAGGCCTACTGAAATGAAATGTTTTTATTTAAACGGGGATAGCAGATCCATTCTATGTGTCATACTTGATAATTTCACGATATTGCCAGATTTTTGCTGAAAGGATTTAGTATAGAACAACGACGATAAAGTTCGCAACTTTTGCCCCTACCGGAAGTAGCGTGACGTAGTCAGTTGTTCGCCTCCTCATATTTTCCTATGGTTTTCAATGCAGCTAGAGCGATTCGGACCGAGAAAGCGACGATTACCCCATTAATTTGAGCGAGGATGAAAGATTCGTGGATGAGGAACGTTAGAGTGACGGACTAGAATGCAGTGCAAGACATATCTTTTTTCGCTCTGACCGTAACTTAGGTACAAGCTGGTTCATTGGATTCCACACTCTCTCCTTTTTCTATTGTGGATCGCGGATTTGTATTTTAAACCACCTCAGATACTATATCCTCTTGAAAATGAGAGTCGAGAACGCGAAATGGACATTCACAGTGACTTTTATCTCCACGACAATACATCGGCAAAGCTTTTTAGCTACTGAGCTAACGTGACAGCATCTGTCTCAAATGCAGATAGAAACAAAATAAATAAATCCCTGACTGGAAGGATAGACAGAAGATCAACAATACTATTAAACCATGTACATGTAACTACACGGTTAATAATTCTCAGCCTGGCAAAGCTTAACAATGCTGTTGCTAACGACGCCATTGAAGCTAACTTAGCAACCGGACCTCACAGAGCTATGATAAAAACATTAGCGCTCCACCTGCGCCAGCCAGCCCTCCTCTGCTCATCAACACCCGTGCTCACCTGCGTTCCAGCGATCGACGGCGCGACAAAGGACTTCACCCGATCATCCGTGCGGTTGGCGGCTAGCGTCGGATAGCGCGTCTGCTATCCAAGTAAGTCCTCCTGGTTGTGTTGCTACAGCCAGCCGCTAATACACCGATCCCACCTACAACTTTCTTCTTTGCAGTCTTCATTGTTCATTAAACAAATTGCAAAAGATTCACCAACACAGATGTCCAGAATACTGTGGAATTATGAGATGAAAACAGAGCTATTTTGTATTGTTTTTGATGGGGTACCGATACTTCTGTTTCACTGGCTACGTCACGCGCATACGTCATCATCCAAAGACGTTTTCAACCGGAAGTTTAGCGGGAAATTTAAAATTGCACTTTATAAGTTAACCTGGCCGTATTGGCATGTGTTGCAATGTTAAGATTTCATCATTGATATATAAACTATCAGACTGTGTGGTCTGTAGTAGTGGCTTTCAGTAGGCCTTTAAAGTACTAGTAGAATGGAAAAACAAGTTGACTTTATATGCTTATTTGTGAAAATGAAAATGAAGAAAATTAAGCTCTATCATAATGGGTGCAACAACTGAGGAAAGCTTTTACCACAAACTAAACAATTAAATGTTCTTAGTCCAGTGTGTGTTCTCGTGTTGAGTCAAAATGCTCTTAGCAGAAAAGCTTTTGCCACAAACTGAGCACTTATATGGCTTTACATCTGTGTGTGTTTTCATGTTTCAACAAAAAGAGCTGTTATTGGGAAAGCTTTTGCCATAAACTCAACAACTCAAAGATTTTCACCTGTGTGTGTTCTCATGTGTTCAATCAAATTCCTCTTAACAGAAAAGCATTTGCCACAAACTGAACAAATAAATGTTTTTTCACCCGTGTGTGTTCTCATGTGTTGAGTCAAATGCGTTTTTAATCAGCTTGTTCAAAGTAGAAGACTTATGTTGCTATGAAATAGTTTAGTTAATGTTGGAAAATTGCTAGTTTCCGTTATGGACGTGGTGTATTTTTAATGAAACATTGTATTTTATATTGTGTTGTCATCACATTACTTTCCAACACTAACCCTTTTCTTTGTTCCTTCCATCAGTACATCAAAACCTTCTACAATGAGACACTTAGGGAAGAATACAACTGGATTCTGGATGAAGAGTCTCTCACAGTCTTGTATTCTCTCACCGTGTCCATCTTTGCTATTGGTGGACTGATCGGAGCAATGTCAGTGGGAAAATTGGTGACCAAATTTGGAAGGTTAGTCTTTTCTTTTTTTTTGTCCTGTCCAGCTTCTCAGGCAAATCATATAGTTGATGTAGATGCCCATATCGGCTGTTCAGATTTACTTTACAAAAGAGAATTGTAGGATACTTCTCTTGTTGCCTTATTTGTATTTGACTTTATTAAATGTATTTATATTATCATTTGATGCAGGAGGGGATGCAGGAGGGGATAGAAAGAGAAAAAAAGGAAGACAGAGGGGGAAATTGTAGGGGACAAGAGGGGGATTAGACAGGGAGACAAAAACAACAACAATAGAGCAACATCGGCAAATAGGATATGTACAATTATGATGGTAAAAGTGCTAGCAAAGAAGCAGTTAGCAAAATAAATAATACAGGAATGACAATGAGCATTATTACACTAAAAATGGAGCAATACAAATACCAATAGAAATAGCGCTATTGATAATGAACAATTATCAACAATACAGTTGTTCAAACGCAACAATACATATATGTAATGACAACTAGAGATACAAAAGAGTGCAGAAAAATGGAGGGGAAGAAAGAGAAGCAACCTATATTAACCTTGTACATTGTTATAGTAACAATAGGTTAAGCTTTGTTAGTGTGCCATGTGTTACCCAGTTTCCCCTAGAGCAACAACGTTAATATATGTTTGATGAAACGTGATTATGTGCATGAGTGTATGTGTGCATATGTACTTGTGTATGTACAGAATGTGTATATGTGTTTGTACAGTGAATGTATATGTACAGTATGTGTATATGTATGTTCGTAGGTTAGTCTTTTCATGGCATTAGTGTTATATTGATTCTACAAAACCCAAAACCAGTGAAGTTGGCACGTTGTGTAATTCGTAAATAAAAACATACAATGATTTGTAAATCCTTTTTAATTTATATTCGATTGAATAGACTGCAAAGACAAGATACCTAATGTTCGAACTGAGTAACTTTTTTTTTTTTTTTTTAAATAATCATTAATTTAGAATTTAATGGCAGCAACACAGTTCAACAGTCCGGGGTCTCCGTTGTGGTATTTTAGGCTTCATATTGCGCCACACGTATTCAATGGGAGACAGGTCTGGACTACAGGCAGGCCAGTCTAGTACCCGCACTCTTTTACTATGAAGCCACGCTGTCGTAACACATGGCTTGGCATTGTTTTGCTGAAATAAGCAGGGGCGTCCATGATAACATTGGCAACATAGGTTACTCCAAAACCTGTATGTACCTTTCAGCATTAATGGTGCCTTCACCGATGGGTAAGTTACCCATGCCTTGGGCATCACAGATACTGGCTTTTGAACTTTGCACCTATAACAATCAGGATGGTTATTTTCCTCTTTGTACCGGAGGACACGACGTCCACAGTTTCCAAAAACAATTTGAAATGTGGACTTGTCAGACCACAGAACACTTTTCCACTTTGCATCAGTCCATCTTAGATGAGCTCGGGCCAAGCGAAGCCGGCGGCGTTTCTGGGGGTTGTTGATAAATGGCTTTCGCTTTGCATAGCATTGCACTTACAGATTTAGCGACCAACTGTAGTTACTGACAGTGGTTTTCTGAAGCTCATGTGGTGATATCCTTTACACACTGATGTCGCTTGTTGATGCGGTACCGCCTGATGGATCGAAGGTCTGTAATATCATCGCTTTCATGCAGTGATTTCTCCAGATTCTCTGAAGCTGTTGATGATATTACGGACCGTAGATGTTGAAAACCCTAAATTCCTTGCAATAGCTCGTTGAGAAAAATTGTTCTTAAACTGTTGGACAATTTGCTCACGCATTTGTTCACAAAGTGGTGACCCTCGCCCCATTCTTGTTTGTGAATGACCAAGCATTTCATGGAAGCTGCTTTTGTACCCAATCATGGCACCCACCTGTTCCCAATTAGCCTGTTCACCTGTGGGATGTTCCAAATAAGTGTTTGATGAGCATTCCTCAACTTTATCAGTCGTTTTTTGCTACAAAGTTTTCCCGTTCGAACGTTAAGTATCTTGTCTTTGCAGTCTATTCAATTGAATATAGGTTGAAAAGGATTAGCAAATCATTGTATTCTGTTTTTATTTACCATTTACACAACGTGCTAACTTCACTGGTTTTGGGTTGTGTACAAACCCCTAGCATATTATGGTGTCTGTTTGAGCAAACTGAGGTGAGTAAAAATGTGTACAGGAAGGGGACGTTGGTGAGATCCAGTGTGTTGGTGTTCATCGGTGGAGGTCTTATGGGCCTCAGCAAAGCCTGCAGAGAGCCAACCATGGTCATCATTGGACGCTTCATTGTTGGGGTACATTCCGGTAGGCATGCCATTTCCAAAAAGTACTTAAAATTTTCAAAGTAGTCGAGGAAATTAAAGGGAAATTATGGTTTCATGTGTGGTATTTCATTCAAAGCTTCTTCTGATGACTTCGTACTCTTATATTATCTCTAACATATTCACCTTGCTCAGATAGAGCCCAAATAGAACATGATTTGAAGTTGCCTAGGTTGTATAAGCAGCGGTCTCCCTTCGATGAACAGGTATCTCTCTCAGCGTCGTGCCAATGTACCTTGGGGAGATCGCACCCAAGAATCTACGAGGCTTCCTGGCTCTTATTCCCAGCATCCACATTTGTCTCGGGGTCTTCATTGCTCAGGTGCTGGGGCTTCACGAGCTGTTGGGAAAGGTACATACATTGTGATGTCCAATATATACCGTATTTGATATTTTATGTTATATAAGCCACACCCACTAGATAAAAAATAAAAATCATATATTTGCTGAACCAAACTATAAGCCGCACATACTGTATATACCGGAACCTTGTGAAATGATATATGTACATTGACAGATGTTGTAAATGTTTATTTACCTACCTTAATTGTTTCCACACGGTGTCTGTAAAACAGCTAATCCATCATAAAGAAAAATGTCATTGATGTCTTAATTCATCCTTCATGAGATGAATGAGATTTTCTCTTTTTTAATAAGGTTTAATATGTTTATCAGGATTGTTATTTTTACTTTGTAAACACTTTGAATTCAAACAGTCTTTTAAAGTACCAGTAGAGTAGAACAACAAGATGCCTCTATATTGAAGCTATTATCATCCATCCATCCATCCATTTTCTTCCGCTTATCCGAGGTCGGGTCGCGGGGGCAGCAGCCTAAGCAGAGAAGCCCAGACTTCCCTCTCCCCAGCCACTTCGTCCAGCTCCTCTCGGGGGATCCTGAGGCGTTCCCAGACCAGCCGGGAGACATAGTCTTCCCAACGTGTCCTGGATCTTCCCCTTGGCCTCCTGCCGGTCGGACGTGCCCCAAACACCTTCCTGGGGAGGCGTTCGGGTGGCATCCTGAGCAGAAGCCCGAACCACCTCATCTGGCTCCTCTCGATGTGGAGGAGCAGCGGCTTTACTCTGAGCTTTTCACCCTATCTCCAAGGGAGAGCCCCGGCACCCGACGGAGGAAAATCAGTTCAGCCGCCTGTACCCGTGATCTTGTCCTTTCGGTCATAACCCAAAGCTCATGATCATAAGTGAGGATGGGAACGTAGATCGACTGGTAAATTGAGAGCTTTGTTTTCCGGCTCAGCTCCTTCTTCACCACAACGGATCGATACAGCGTTCGCATTACTGAAGACGCCGCACCGATCCATTCTTCCCTCTCTAATGGACAAGACTCCGAGGTACTTGAACTCCTCCACTTGGGGCATGGTCTCCTCCCCAACCAGGAGGTGGCACTCCACCCTTTTTCGGGCGAGAACCATGGACTCGGACTTGGAGGTTTTGATTCTCATCCCAGTCGCTTCTCTCAGAGATTACCGAGCCAAGGTGAGAGAAAATGAGGAAGCCAGTCACGTAATCGCATGACGTCACGCGAGGAACCACAGAGCCCTTTCCCATCAACAACAATGCTAATCAAGCACACTTTGTGAGAGCCAACAACTATTAATTTCAGAAGATCCATGACCTTAAATTTTGGAGCCCGGACACAAAGAGGATGAGCAATAAGTTTTAGAAGTCGAGAGATGGATGCAGTTTCAATGTGACACTAAAGCATCCACAGCATTGCTAGGTACTAAACATACAAACTAACAGTAACAAACCAAAATAAAACAAACACTTACTGTAATATTTCCACTCTCACTGGGATGCCGACCGACGGGTAGCTCACATAATTCTGTTTAGATGAAGAATCAATCACAGTCCTCACGAAGGGGTTAAAAAGAGTTCCTTCAGGGAGCTCTTTTGGGGTCTAATTTGCCATCTTGGAGGTGTGAAGTCGACCATCCTGTCGGTCCATGGCCACATGTGTCTACCAGCAGGTGAGAGCTGATATCGGCCGATAAATGCTTTAAAATGTAATATCGTAAATTATCGGTATCGTTTTTTTATTATCGGTATCGTTTTTTTTGTGTGTTTTTTTTGTTTTTTTTATTAAATCAACATAAAAAAAACAAGATACACTTACAATTAGTGCACCAACCCAAAAAACCTCCCTCCCCCATTTACACTCATTCACACTCATTCACTTTCTGTTATTAATATTTCTGGTTCCTACATTATATATCAATATATATCAATACAGTCTGCAAGGGATACAGTATATAATCTAGAATTTACTTTTAGCAAGTTTGAGACGAAATAGTAGCAGCTGTTGGCTCAGTGTGTCAACAACAGCAGCGTAAGCTAGCATTAGCTCACTGCTATCAATGCGCTGCTAAAATAGTCTGTCTGTGTTAGCGCTTATAATAACGATATTACTCATATTTAGTTAATTCTCAGGTCACCACATGTAAATGGAGTATTGCTGGTGCTTTCTGCATGTGTTTAGAGAGAGTATAATGAGTGCAATAGAGGACCAATTCAATCTGTTGACTCAATTGTTAGCTATTTATTTACGATTTCAAATGCGTAAAAAAAGCCAAGCATATGTGTCCTTGACTTACATAAAGATTGTGAATGATAAACACCACATATATTTTTGCGTATTTTCCAGTATGACTGATCTGATAACATTGTCCGAGTGCAGAAGCGTTACTCCAGTGATGTCAATCTCCGAAAATAGCCGTATTTGAAGCGGAATATTCAAAATGGCTCACTGAATTTATGGCATTTTGTGATTTTTCAACAGGGTTTTCACATAGTTTGCGGATCGTCAATACAATTGGATATGGTTTAATACATTTGATTAAAAGTCTGCTTACAATGGAGCCTGTGATAGCTGTTCAATGCTGCCCATAGAGCCCTTAAAAAAACATCCAAACCCCTCCAATAGGGTTTTACATACATGATGTAAGTACATATGTAATGTAGTAACAGGCACATTTATAACAACATTTAAAATGTACGTATTTTGATCATTTTAAGCATTTTCAAAAACGCATCATGGTGTTTCCTTTTTTTTCTTCATCACTGATTTCTACTCACTGCAGACATAATGAGAGTCAACAAACATAATAAAGCATCACTTACTGTACTAGGTCTGCTGTCATTAGAATGTCGACTGCTAGAATGTTCATATACATGTATTCCCATTTTAATGAAAAATGTCTCATAATTCTAGTGAAGAAACGGCTTTCAAATTGTCCGAATTCATCAGATTATATTCTCAGCCATCTACTTTTTAAGTGAGAGGCATGGTTTATGATATACAATAAACATAGAGGAAGCAGGGAAGCGAGGAAGCAGCAGACCACTCGATGATGTAAACATAGGCACACAAGCTTGTTATCATGGTGCCGCTATAAATAGTTTGTCTGTGTTAGCGCTTATAATAACAATATCACCAATACTTGAATGGTTATTTATCGGATTTTATGGGCGGGATAATGGAACTTCTATTGACTCCGCTGTAAGCAGACTTTTATTTATGTTTATTTAATATGTCTTTCATAATGATTGTGAATAGAGATGTCCGATAATATCGGCCTGCTGATATTATCGGCCGATAAATGCTTTAAAATGTAATATCGTAAATTATCGGTATCGTTTTTTTATTATCGGTATCGGTTTTTTTTGTGTTTTTTTTGTTTTTTTTATTAAATCAACATAAAAAAAACAAGATACACTTACAATTAGTGCACCAACCCAAAAAACCTCCCTCCCCCATTTACACTCATTCACACTCATTCACTTTCTGTTATTAATATTTCTGGTTCCTACATTATATATCAATATATATCAATACAGTCTGCAAGGGATACAGTCCGTAAGCACACATGATTGTGCGTACTGCTGGTCCACTAATAGTACTAACCTTTAACAGTTAATTTTACTCATTTTCATTAATTACTAGTTTCTATGTAACTGTTTTTATATTGTTTTACTTTCTTTTTTATTCAAGAAAATGTTTCTAATTTATATCTTATTTTATTTTATTAATTTAAAAAAAAGGACCTTATCTTCACCATACCTGATTGTCCAACTTAGGCATAATAATGTGTTAATTCCACGACTGTATATATCGGTATCGGTTGATATCGGTATCGGTAATTAAAGAGTCGGACAATATCGGAATATCGGATATCGGCAAAAAGCCATTATCGGACATCCCTAATTGTGAACGATAGGCAAAATTCCAAAAAAGGGCAGTTCCCCTTTAATGCATACAATTAAACACAAATAAGCATATACAATCAATTTGTTTCTCCACTAAGTGGATCATTTTAGTACATTGTTTGATTTATTTGCCTAATCCATTCCATAATGTATCCGTTAGTGAACAAAATTCTATAGATTAGCCGCACTTTTGTACAAACCGCAAAAGAAACGGCTTATTGTCTGGAAAATATGGTATATATTTAAGCACATTTGATAATAAACTACAATATAGCTGTGTTATTTATACACCTGCACTGAATAGTCTAATCCGACAGCTGCATCAGAAATGTGTTTATTTTTGCATTCTTACTCTGGTAATGAACATTGTTTATTAGTATGGGCCTAATGTTTTGGCCATTGACTGTATATGTAATATGTGTTGTGAATGTGTGTTTCCTCCTAGGAAGAGCACTGGCCACTGCTCATGTCCCTTGTGGTGTTTCCAACTCTGGTCCAGCTGATGTTTCTACCATGGTTTCCTGAAAGCCCACGCTACTTGTTGATTGAAAAGGGAAACACTCAGGCCACTATTGCAGGTTGGATATTTGTCACATGAAACATTTTGGGCATGATTTACTAAACGTTTGCATGTACTAGTGTTGTCCCGATACCAATATTTTGGTTCCGGTACCAGTTCCAAAGTGTATTCCGATACTTTTCGGTACTTTTCTAAATAAAGGGACCACAAATAAATTGCATTATTGACTTTATTTTAACAACAAATCTTATGGTACATTAAACATATGTTTCTTATTGCAAGTTTCTCCTTAAATAAAATAGTGAACATACAAGACAGGAGGGGTGTGGGAAAAAATCGATTCGAATTCGAATCGCGATTCTCAAGTTGTGCGATTCAGAATCGATTCTCATTTTTCAAAAATCGATTTTTATTTTTTATTTATTATTATTTTTTAAAAAAAACATTTATTTTTAATTTTAATTTTTTTTAATTAATCAATCCAACAAAACAATTCACAGCAATACCATAACAATGCAATCCAATTCCAAAACCAAACCCGACCCAGCAATAAACAGAGCAATTGCAAGGAGACACAAACACGGCACAGAACAAACCAAAAGTAGTGAAACAAAAATGAATATTATCAACAACAGTATCAATATTAGTTACAATTTCAACATAGCAGTGATTAAAAATCCCTCTTTTTTTTCTTTTTTTTTAATTAATCAATCAACAAAACAATACACAACAATACAACAACAATGCAATCCAATTCCAAAACCAAACCCGTCCCACCAATGTTAGGAATAACAACAAACAGAGCAATTGAGAGCAATTGAGGACACACAAACATGACACGGAACAATACAAATGTAGTGAAACAAAAATGAACATTATCGACAACAGCATCAATATTGGTAATAATTTCAAAATAGCAGTGATTAAAAAAAACAACCCTCATTGATATTATCATTAAAAACATTAATAAAAAATAATTAAAAAAATTAGAAATGAACAATAGTGTCACAGTGGCCCACACCTGCATCACATCTCACAAGCTTGACAACACACTGTGTCCAATATTTTCCACAAAGATATAATAAGTCATATTTTGGTTCATTTAATAGTTGAAACAAATTTAAATAATGGATCCCATATTCCAATATATGACTCATTATTATCTAAACTAAATGCAGTTTGTTCTACTGATATCATCTCCATAGCTTGTGTATACCAGTCAGTATGAGTTGGACTATCAACAGCTATCCATTTTTTAAATATTGCCCTTTTTGTTATTATGCATATTGAAAGAAAAGCATTTTTACTCTTTGATGACACGTTACTAAATTGATGGAGATCCCCAAGAATACAAGTTTGCAGTGTCATTGGGATGTTTATATTAAGGAATGTGATTGCTTCTTTTGTTGTTTTCAACCATAACTCTTTTATTCTCTGACATTCCCACAATAAATGAACAAGAGTTCCCTCAGCTGCCCAACACTTCATACATAACTTGCTATCTACTACACCAATTTTAAACAGCTGAGAAGATGTAAAATACAATCTATTCAATATCTTAAATTGAGTCAGTTTATCTTTAATGCTTCTAAAGGGCTTATTGGCATTTTTCCAAATATCATTCCATGATATGTCTCTTTCATCGAAAATGTTTAAGTCCATCATCCATTTCCGAACACATGCATCATTTGCATTTCTAGTGTGGTGTTCATTTATTATTCCATAAAATAGTTTAATTAATTTCTTAATTGTATCTTGATTAAAAAGTGCATCTTCCAGTTCATGGCTATTTAAAGACATACTTTCAGAGGATATGCATTTATTTACAGCGTGTTTTAATGAGATAAAATTTAAAAAATGATTTCTGGGTACATTATATTGGTCAACTAAATAATTGAACGGTTTAAAAGAGTTTTTATTAATAATATGATGAGGTTTAGTAATACCTCTGTCTTTCCATGTTGTCCATTTAACCACATTTTTATTAATTATGATATTAGGATTGTACCAAAGCGGTTGATTTACAGATGTCATTGGGTTGATTCCTAGTATTTTCTGGCACAGTTTTAGAATGTTAAAGGTGGCTTCTATTGGGCTCTGCCTCAATTCATTAGGTATTTTTTTAATATAATATAAGCTGCCCACATCAATGTCCAAATTCATTAACATATTTTTTTCTATGTTGATCCAATCTTTATCCGCAGAAGAATGAAATAAGTGGCTTGCTTGTTCACAACCGAAGGAGATATAATAATGTAATAAGTTTGGTAATTGTAGTCCTCCTTTATCTTGTGTACAAGACAACCTTAAGTATGAGCATCTGGCCTTCTTTCCACACCATATAAAATGTGATATCATTGTATGTATTTTCTTAAACCAACTTTTATTAATTAGGACAGGCATCATTTTCAGTATATAATTAACTGCTGGCAGTATACTCATTTTTACTATGTTCACACGACCCCAAAGTGATATTTGGAGACGTGACCAGCGTTCCATTTTGGATTCTATCTTATTTTTTAAATGTTTAAGATTTAGATCTCTACTTGCATAAAGGTTTGGTGTAATATGTAATCCTAGATATATGATTTCTGCCTCTTTCCATTTAATTTTGGAGTTCTGAACTTGTGATTTCTTGCAGTGTTTATTAAGTGGTAATATTTCACATTTGTCCCAATTGACTTTATACCCTGATAAACAGCCATATTCAGTAATGACATTATTGATATAGTGAAGAGAGGAGTTAACATGTGACAGGTAGACAATTATGTTGTCACAATACATCGACAGCTTATTATACTGAGAGCCAATTTTTATACCATGAATATTATTTTCACTTCTTATTTTTGCAGCTAAGGGTTCAATAACCAAATTAAATAATAATCCAGATGCAGGACATCCCTGTTTTACTCCTCTTTTTAACGAAAAAGGTTCTGAAATATGATTATTGGTTTTGACTGATGCCATGGGTCTTGTATAAAGCATCTTAATCCATTGTATAAAATTATCTCCAAATCCAAATTTACGTAATGTGCAAAACATAAATGACCAGTTTATGCGGTCGAAAGCCTTCTCCGCATCAACAGTACATACTGCTGTGGGATAAGGGAGACTTCTAGCATAGTAAATAACATTAAACAATTTCCTTGTATTGTCTGAAGATTGTCGACCTACCATGAAGCCAGTTTGGTCAGTATGAATTAATTTTCCTATTACATTTGATAATCGTGTGGCTAAGATTTTTGCCAATATTTTATTGTCCATATTGGCTAGGGATAAAGGACGATAATTACTGCAATTCAATGGGTCTTTATCCTTTTTATGTATCAATGAGATATGAGAAAAATTGAAGGTTGGAGAAAACAATTGTTTATTAAATGAAGATTGGTACATTTGTAATAATAGAGGAGACAAATCTTCACTGAATATTTGATAAAATTCTGTATTGTAGCCATCAGGGCCAGGAGATTTATTTTTTGCAAATGAATTTATAGCTTTTTGAATTTCCATTAATTGTATAGGTTCCTCCAGAAATTTTATGTCATGCTCTGATAAGGATGGCAGTTGTATTGCGTCTAAATATGATCGCATAGCTTCTATGCTACTGTCAAGACTTGGTCTTAGGCGTGGTTTGCTCTCCCGTGGTGCAAAAGAAATGGAACGGACGTGGCGTGCAGGTAAAGACATAGTTTAATTATAACTATAAACTACAAAGTACAAACAAAAGGGTACAAACAAAAGGCGCTCACAGAGGAGGTAAAAAACTTGACTAGGAAAACAAAAGGCGCGCACAATGGCGGAGAACTATGAACATTAAACAAACAAAAACTTACGTGACAAGAGATGAAACAAGAACTAACGTGACAAGGAACTGTGGACATGGCATGAATGGGTGATGTCGCCAGGACGAACAACAGAAACAGAAAAGCCTATATAGTGACATGAAAAGTGAAAACAGGTGCGTGACTAACTGTGAACAGGTGCATGACATGACTGTGAAAACGTGAGACAGGTGTGTGTGAGTCCAAACGTGGAACAGGTGAAACTAATGGTTGCTATGGTGACAAACAAAACCAGGAAGTGAAACCAGGAACTAAGGAAGTGTCCAAAAAACAAAACAGCACATGGCCAAACAAAAACATGAACACAGACATGACAGAACCCCCCCCTTACGGACAGATCCCAGATGTCCAAAAACAAAAAACAGGGTCAAGAGTCATGGGAGGGGGGGAGGGGGACATGGCGGTGGATCGCCAGACCAGGTGTCCCCGAATCCACCGGGGCAGAGTCAGGTGGCGACGGCGGGTAGACCGCCGCTGAACCTGACGAGGTGGGCGACCTGGGAATGGCCACATTCGTGGCAGACGAGGAGGTCGGCGCACCTGGCGTGGCGGACGCCCATGGAATGGCCACATCCTTGGCCGACGAGGAGGTGGGCGCGTTGTCGTGGCAGGCGGCGAAGCTTGGCGTGGTGCGTCAGGCGGCAAAGCTTGGCGTGGTGCGTCAGGCGGCAAAGCTTGGCGTGGTGCGTCAGGCGGCAAAGCTTGGCGTGGTGCGTCAGGCGGCAAAGCTTGGCGTGGTGCGTCAGGCGGCAAAGCTTGGCGTGGTGCGTCAGGCGGCAAAGCTTGGCGTGGTGCGTCAGGCGGCAAAGCTTGGCGTGGTGCGTCAGGCGGCAAAGCTTGGCGTGGGGGGTCTTTGTCTTGGCGTGGGTGGTCTTGGCCTTGGCGGTCTTGGTAGCGTGGGTCATGGTCTTGGCAGCGTGGGTCTTGGACTTGGACTTGGCGTGGTTGGTCTTGGACTTGGACTTGGCGTGGTTGGTCTTGGCGTGGTTGGTCTTGGCGTGGCGGTGCTGGGACTTGGTCTCGGTCTTGGTCACTTGGCGGGTCTTGGTCTTGGTCACTTGGCGGGTCTTGGTCACTTGGCGGGTCTTGGTCACTTGGCGGGTCTTGGTCTTGGTCACTTGGCGGGTCTTGGTCTTGGTCACTTGGCGGGTCTTGGTCACTTGGCGGGTCTTGGTCACTTGGCGGGTCTTGGTCACTTGGCGGGTCTTGGTCTTGGCTTTGGTCTTGGCGTGGGGCAGCCACGGGCGGCACTTGGCGGCGTGGGGCAGCCACGGGCGGCACTTGGCGGCGTGGGGCAGCCACGGGCGGCACTTGGCGGCGTGGGGCTGCGACTGGCGGCACTTGGCGGCGTGGGGCTGCGACTGGCGGCACTTGGCGTCGTGAAGCTGCGACTGGGCGTGGAGCAGGTACTGGCGGCGCTTGGCGTGGAGCAGGTACTGGCGGCGCTTGGCGTGGAGCAGGTACTGGTGGCGCTTGGCGTGGAGCAGGTATTGGTGGCGCTTGGCGTGGAGCAGGTACTGGTGGCGCTTGGCGTGGAGCAGGTACTGGTGGCGCTTGGCGTGGAGCAGGTACTGGTGGCGCTTGGCGTGGAGCAGGTACTGGTGGCGCTTGGCGTGGAGCAGGTACTGGTGGCGCTTGGCGTCGTGGGGCAGCCACTGGCGGCGCTTGGCGTCGTGGGGCAGCCACTGGCGGCGCTTGGCGTGGAGCAGGTACTGGCGGCGCTTGGCGTGGAGCAGGTACTGGCGGCGCTTGGCGTGGAGCAGGTACTGGCGGCGCTTGGCGTGGAGCAGGTACTGGCGGCGCTTGGCGTGGAGCAGGTACTGGTGGCGCTTGGCGTGGAGCAGGTACTGGTGGCGCTTGGCGTGGAGCAGGTACTGGTGGCGCTTGGCGTGGAGCTGGGCGTGGAGCAGGTGGATCTTGGCATGGTCGAAAAACTGGTGGTGGTGGTCGTGCTGGTGGCTGTGGCTTGGCGTGACGAAAGACAGGTGGTTGTGGTCGTGCTGGAGGCTGTGGCTTGGCGTGACGATGCTGAGCCACCCCACCTGAACAATTCCCAGCCCTAGCCCCCCCCTCAAGGAGCGGATACCAGACGCGCTCCCCGCGGTCTGGAACCGTCTTTTGGGGTGGGCGGAGGGGGTTCAGGAGGAGGGCAGAATCCTCCCCTCTAAATTGTCCAAAATGTCTTTCTTTCCCCCCCACCTGGGCTTTTGTGGGTGAAAAAAAAATTTCTGACTTGGGCGTGGCATGAGTCCTGGGGGGCGGGGCATGGAATTTGGGTGGCTTGGATTGAACCGGTAAAGAATTTGGGAAAACAATCTCCAGTTCTGTGGAATGCTCCTTGAGCTGCCAGGCTGGCTGATTTCCATTTCCGCCCGGAGGGGGAGGAGCCTGCAGGAGCGCAGCGTGCTGTCCGCTCACCTTCCCTGACGTCCTCGGTCTGGAGCGCCGCTTCCGGGACAGGGATGACGTGCCAACGTCCCCGGGCCAAAGGGAGCTGATCGGCACCAGTTTGCCGGTCGGACCCCACATGAGATCCCTGCGCTCCATGGGGGAATGGCGGAGTGTCTCGGCTTCCATGGCGCGCAGGACCTCCCACGTTCCTTTGTCCAATCTTGCGGGAGAGCTCTCGTGCTGGCGACATCTGTCAAGACTTGGTCTCTGGCGTGGTTTGCTCTCCCGTGGTGCAAAAGAAATGGAACGGACGTGGCGTGCAGGTAAAGACATAGTTTAATTATAACTATAAACTACAAAGTACAAACAAAAGGGTACAAACAAAAGGCGCTCACAGAGGAGGTAAAAAACTTGACTAGGAAAACAAAAGGCGCGCACAATGGCGGAGAACTATGAACATTAAACAAACAAAAACTTACGTGACAAGAGATGAAACAAGAACTAACGTGACAAGGAACTGTGGACATGGCATGAATGGATGATGTCGCCAGCACGAACAACAGAAACAGAAAAGCCTATATAGTGACATGAAAAGTGAAAACAGGTGCGTGACTAACTGTGAACAGGTGCATGACATGACTGTGAAAACGTGAGACAGGTGTGTGTGAGTCCAAACGTGGAACAGGTGAAACTAATGGTTGCTATGGTGACAAACAAAACCAGGAAGTGAAACCAGGAACTAAGGAAGTGTCCAAAAAACAAAACAGCACATGGCCAAACAAAAACATGAACACAGACATGACAGCTACAATCTTTCTCAGGCTTATATAAATTTGTATAAAATGTTCTAAACGTTTCATTGATTTGCTTGGGATCAACAGCAATACTACCATCTGAAAGTTTAATATTAGATTTATGATTTCTAGTCATCTGCTTCTTTAATCTTAAAGCAAGGAGCTTTCCAGCTTGCTCGCCGTATTCATGAAACTTTAATTTTGCCCTATTAATTTTATATTCAACCTTTTGCTTTATTATATTATCATATTCCATTCTTTGTTTGCAAAGTTTGATCCATGTTTCCTGATTATACTGTTTGGCCAATGTGTCCAATGTGTTTGATTCCATTCAATAATTCATTTTCTTCAGCACGTTGTTTTTTATTCTTAAAGCTTGCAATCCTAATAAGTTCTCCTCTTACACAACATTTAAGTGCTTCCCATATTGTGGAAATGTCAGAGACAGAATCCTGGTTATTTTTAATAAAATCTGAAATAAATTCTTTAGTTCGTAATTTATTTTCCTCACTATCCAATAAAGAAATATTAATTTTCCATTGTTTGAATTGGAAAGCGACAGGAGGAAAGCTTACGTCGATTTGAATTGGACTATGATCAGAAATAATTATTGGGTGAATTTTAGCCTGCACGTTTTCTACAATTGCCTTAGGATCAAAGAACATATCAATTCTTGAAAATGACTGATGTCTGTTTGAATAAAAAGTGAAATCCTTCTCATATGGATTTAAGGTTCTCCAAATATCTATTAGGTTAAGAGTTTGCATTATTTTCAGAAGAGAAAAAACAGATTTCTTGGGTTTAACGATCTTACCAGTTTTATCAATATTTGGATTTATTGTTAAATTTAGATCTCCACCCATAATAATATCAGAATCAACAAAATCTGCCAATTTGAGCTCCATGTCACCAAAGAAAGAAGGTTTATCATCATTGGGTGCATATAAGTTTACCAGTGTGATATTGTTATTATCTATATGGCAGTTAATAATCATATATCTACCCTCTGGATCTAAAAATACACTATTTATAATATAGTTAATCTTTTTGTTAAACATTATAGCAACACCAGATCTTTTAGAGGACAGTCCAACACCAACTATCTCACCAACCCATCCTTTTTTCAGATATTTTAAATGTTCAGTTTTCAAATGGGTTTCCTGTAGAAAAGCAATGTCAGTAGAAAGATTGTTTAGATGCTTCAGAATTTTTCTTTGTTTCACCTGTTCATTTGCACCTTTTACATTCCAAGATATAATTCTCAAACATTTTCTAGTCATTGCAATATCTTATGTTTGTGTTAACTGGTTTTCTTCCTTATGTGACAAAAATTATCAAACATAACATTTAGTAAATGTGTCCTCTCAATATATAATTTAACTGGGTTATTTTTCCTTGTCAATCCCCCTACCTCCCCCCTCCCATTGCTCTTTACCACAAAATAAAATAATTTAATTAGCAAAACAAACATGCTTAAAGAAAGTAAAATAAATTAAAGAGAAAGAAAAAAAGAGATAATGGAAACAAGATCATAAGAGAAGGAGAAAACTAAAAAGTAGAACAGTAGAAGATAGAAGAATAAAAAACTAAGAGATAATCAAACTAAACTAAACAAATATCACCAATCGATCAAGTAGTGGTATAAAAAGAAAAAACAGAACCAGGCCAATAATACATCCCCCCATAAAAAAACAATTTTTGGACAGAAATTAAGAAAAAAGTACCTGAAATAACTTCATCGAGGTTTCTGGCGGTATTAAACGTTTCCATGACTACCTGTGCATGCATGACGTCATCATCTCGCACCATTGTTTTGGTGTGGTTGCAATGTTCTTTTCAGTCCGTTTGGATTTTATCAACACCGCCACTCAACCAGTATGTAATACTGGCATTTCTAAAAAGAGTACCTTAGATGTAGAGTTTGTCCACAATTAGACGGGTTCGTTTGTTGTTCTTTTTAGCCTCATTCATTATTGGATACAACAGTCGTCTTCTCTTGAGTATCTCGGCTGGAAACTGGTCACTAATGGAGAATCCCTCATTGACATTATCATTAGACATTTATAAAAAATAAATAAATGAACAATAGTGTCACAGTGGCTTACACTTGCATCGCATCTCATAAGCTTGACAACACACTGTGTCCAATATTTTCACAAAGATAAAATAAGTCATATTTTTGGTTCATTTAATAGTTAAAACAAATTTACATTATTGCAATCAGTTGATAAAACATTGTCCTTTACAATTATAAAAGCTTTTTACAAAAATCTACTACTCTGCTTGCATGTCAGCAGACTGGGGTAGATCCTGCTGAAATCCTATGTATTGAATGAATAGAGAATCGTTTTGAATCGGGAAAAAAATTGTTTTTGAATCGAGAATCGTGTTGAATTGAAAAAAAAAAATCGATTTTGAATCGAATCGTGACCCCAAGAATCGATATTGACTCGAATCGTGGGACGCCCAAAGATTCACAGCCCTACAAGACAGAGCATAGAGTTAGTTGTCTAGTGCATCTTTGATAAATTCTACGGTGTCAGTTAAAGCCATACTGTGAAATGTTTTTTCCTAAAACCGTATTGGCTATAACACAACAGTCTATGTTTATCAATTATTTGTTGTAATGTGGTCCGGAAAAGCCTCTCTAAGATTTTAGAGCATTGGGGTAGTAATGAAATCGTACGGTAATTTGAAAACAAATGTTTACCACCGCTTTTGTACAGAGGAAGCACTTTCGCCTTCTTCATTTCAGGAAAAAAAAACGTTTGAAAATTATTAATTACAGACATATGTCAGTGCTGGCACTAGAGCCGTGAAGATGTTTTTTAACAGTCTCATTAATAAACCATCTCCATCAGTGGAGGCTTTTGGTGAGAACTCTCTGAATAGAGAAGCCACTTCATGCTGTGACACTGGTGTCAGGAACATGTGCTCTGTCATGTTGCTGTTATCACTTCTTGAGTCAAAATAATTCCAGTGCACATGCGAGGGACGAATGTTTCTGGCCAGTGACGGGCCCATCTGCACAAAATACTCATTCAATTTCTCCAGAATCCGCTTCTTATTTTCCTCCTTCACCCCGTTTATCTCAAAGTGAGTTGGAAATGACCTTGTCGTGGCTCTTCCAGCAACCTTGTTTAAAATCTTCCACAGGCTCTTAGTATATTTCCGGTTATCCGTCAATAGTTTATCATAACAGTCCTTTTTCTGTTTTCTGATTAAATAAGTCAATTTATTTCTCAACGCTTTTGTCATCCAAGGCTTTTTATCTTTGTGTTTTTTACTTCTGCATGAAGTAGTGATTACCAGACAGTGCATGTTGTATGATTCAATTATTGTGTTAAGGAATATCTGATATGCGGAGATGGTATCCGATTCACTGAATACACTATTCCATTCTTTGTTTATCATGTCACATTCAAAGGCCATGATTCTCCTTTCATTACAGAGCCTTCTAATGGTTTTTGTTTCTGGTTTTTGAAGTGTGCAATAATCCAAACTACAGATGGATTATATCAGTTATATCAGTTACCATAGACCGCTAGTTGTTTTAGTGTCTAGTATGTTGGTAAAAATATTGTCAATTAGAGTGGCGCTCTGCTTCGAGGTTCTACTAGGGCGTGTGATAAGAGGTCGCAAGACATAGGCATACATATAGTTAATAAAGTCCTCATTCGGGTTGTTGTCATTGGGGTTTAACAGATCAATATTAAAGTCACCATATAGAAATATATTTCCTTGTTTCATTTCTGCGATTATTTCCCCCAGGCAATTTCCAAATATATCAATGTTTGAATTTGGAGTCCTGTAAACACAGCATACGGATGATTTTTTTTTTCTCCTTTCAGCCCTGAGATTTGAATTGTTACACACCCGATCACATCATCAACCACTCTAGACATATTTTCCAGGATCTTAAAATTAATGTTTACATCAATAAACAATGCAACTCCACCCCCAGATTTGTTGATTCTATTTTTGCATACAAAGTTGTAACCTTCTAGGTGGAAGTCCATACCTTTCTGCTCATTAATCCAGGTTTCCGACACAGCAATTATGTTGAAGGGCTTGTCAAATGATGAAAGGTAGTCCTGTATTTGATAAAAGTTAGCATATAGGCTCCTTGCGTTAAAATGAATTATTGAAAGAATTCCTTTGAGATAAATGTTGTCGTTGAATCTACCCTCTGTGTAATATCCACAGTTGTTTACCTCGTTGTAATAGAAATGATAATCCGGGTGAACTTCTTCATTTTGGTCTTCATATCCTTGATGCAGATCAGATGATATACTTATTTTTCCATAAATAGCGATCAGGTTATCCAATTCATTCTTATTTATTTGTGAATAATCCGGTTGAACTGAGTTCATTGAGCTGTCTTATTCCATATGTATCTTTTTACCTATTTCTAGTCATACTCCAGTGCTCTGATCAGCACCGGTTTGGTGGTATCTGATCCATTTGGTCTGATGTAGACTTTTCAGTTAGCCGTCCAGGTGTTTTGAATCCTCTTATTTGTCTTCAGCTGGCGAGCCTTCCAAGTGATTGTTGCATTCTTCTTGGTGAGATTTTCGTTTACATACACTCTGGAGCCTTTCAGTTTGGTGCATTGCCTCAGCGGAGCACTTTTGTATTTCTTGTTTGTGAAGGACAGCACCACGGCACGGGTGTGTTGTCACCGTCTCCACTCCCTGCTTTTTTGGGAAGCAGATAGCAGGTATCCACATTTCCAGGATCCAACTCGATGCCTTGTTTGTGTAGAAACCCTCTCATATGAGCTTCCACAGATTGGATCTCCTCCTCATTTGGGTTCACACTGAGCCCTGCTGTTGCACCGGCATAGCTCCTGGGCCTTATTTTCAGGCCAGTCACTATGACATCGTTGAGTTTCCCGACTTGCTCGAGCTCCTCAACTCTGTTGGTCAGGGATTTTATTTGTTGGTCCTTTTTGATGTTTTGGTCCTTGAGGTAACGGATCTCCTTCATGAAGTTGTCCATCTGGACCTTGATGCCATCAAGGCTTTCCAGTTGGCCCTTGATACCCTCAAGGGTGACCAAGACTGTTCCATATTGATCTTAGATTGTTGACATGTCCGGTGGATTGGACTTGTCTTTTCTGCGGTCTGGCATTTTCAATCCTCTTAATTTCCAAACTGATTTTCTGTCATCGGCTGTACTCTCCGGGCAGCAGAGGTTGTTATGGTTGAGCTTGACCTTGAGCTCTCCCACAGATCTCGCTGTTCTCTCCTTTTCATTTTTTGCGGCTCCAGACAGATTTGTTTTTTGTATTTTTGGTCCAATATGGCTCTTTCAGTATTTTGGGTTGCCGACCCGTCTTAGATGTTTGGCCTCTCATCCGAGTAGTTTTCATCAGTTCATGCTCATAGACTTAGCTTGGACAGATCTAGTCTGAGCGCTTAGTGCTAAGGTCCTAACTATTCATCCTTTAACATGTGGAGGAGGATAAATAGTTGGATGAACATGAGGAGGAACATGAGGAATGATTTCACTAGTGTGTGTGTGTGTGTGTGTGTGTGTGTGTGTGTGTGTGTGTGTGTGTGTGTGTGTGTGTGTGTGTGTGTGTGTGTGTGTGTGTGTGTGTGTGTGTGTGTGTGTGTGTGTGTGTGTGTGTGTGTGTGTGTGTGTGTGTGTGTGTGCGTGCGTGCCTGCGTGTGTGTCTGAAAGTGCGTGTGGACATGCGTGTGAGTAAAAAGCTGTTATAAATGTTAGTTGCCCGAATCAAATGAAGAATTTAGTGCTGCGTCCCTGATGATACCAGAAATAATACAAAACCCAAAACCAGTGAAGTTGGCACATTGTGGAAATGGTAAATAAAAACAGAATACAATGATTTGCAAATCCTTTTCAACTCATATTCAATTGAATAGACTGCAAAGACAAGATACTTAACGTTCGAACTTGAAAACTTTATTTTTTGCAAATATTAGCTCATTTGGAATTTGATGCCTGCAACATGTTTCAAAAAAGCTGGCACAAGTGGCAAAAAAGACTGAGAAAGTTGAGGAATGCTCATCGAACACTTATTTGGAACATCCCACAGGTGAACAGGCTAATTGGGAACAGGTGGGTGCCATGATTTGGTATGTGAGAGTCTCTCACTGTTGTCCGGGTTCCATGGACCACCAAGGATAGACATTACGTTGAGCAGGTTTGACTTTGTTTATTTTTCAATTAAACCTTTCAGTCTCGTCGTGTCGCTTTTCAGCTCTGCCGCTTCTTCCACTGCTCGCTCTTCGGTCCGCTTTTCAGCCGGCCACGTCTGCGTCTTCCTCTGGCTCTCTTCTCTGTGAAAGGACTGCAGTCTACCTTGTCTGTATGCACATGTGTTATGTGAGCAAGTTTTAATGTCGTAAATGTGATGTTTTATGTATTTGTTTACTGTTTTTAATGTAACCTTGCTGCTGCCCTCTTGGCCAGGTCTCCCTTGGAAAAGAGATCTTTGATCTCAATGGGATTTTACCTGGTTAAATAAAGGCTAATAAATCTTCCTCTTGCACGCTGCAACTCCTTCTTCTGCCCCCTCGTTCTCGGCTGCCGCCCTTTTACACACTTGGAGGAGATTACACAATTGTGCCCAGGTGGGCGATTCTCGCACCTGATATCTGTTACGGCGGCGATGCCGGCGCGCCATGCCTCACCGCTGGCCCGCCGGCCACACCTCCTCGCCGCTATCTTGGGGTCGGCCCTGGCGTGCCCCGCCTCGCTGTCGGTCTGCCGGCCACGCCTCCTCACAGGGTATAAAAGCAGCTGCCATGAAATGCTCAGTCATTCACAAACCAAGGATGGGGCGAGCGTCACCACTTTGTGAACAAATGCATGAGCAACAGTTTGACAACATTTCTCAACAAGCTATTGCAAGGAATTTAGGGATTTCACCATCAAAAGGTTCAGAGAATCTGAAGAAAATCTGAAGAAATCACTGCACGCAAGACCACGCAATGCCCATGACCTTCGATCTCTCAGGCGGTGCTGCATCAAAAAGCGACATCATTGTGTAAAGGATATCACCACATGGGCTCAGGAACACTTCAGAAAACCACTGTCAGTAACTACAGTTTGTCTCTACATCTGTAAGTGCAAGTTAAAACTCTTGCAAAGCCAAAGCCATTTATCAACAACACCCAGAAACGCCGCCGGTTTCGCTGGGCCGGAGCTCATCTAAGATGGACTGATGCAAAGTGGAAAAGTGTTCTGTGGTCTGACGAGTCCACATTTCAAATTGTTTTTGGAAACTGTGGACGTCGTGTCCTCCGGACCAAAGAGGAAAATAACCATCCAGACTTTTATAGGCGCAAAATTGAAAAGCCAACATTTGTGATGGTATGGGGGTGTATTAGTGCCCAAGGCATGGGTAACTTACACATCTGTGAAGGCACCATTAATGCTGAAAGGTACATACAGGTTTTGGAGCAACATATGTGGCCATCCAAGCAACGTTATCATGGACGCCCCTGCTTATTTCAGCAAGACAATGCCAAGCCACGTGTTATAACAGCGTGGCTTCGTAGTAAAAGAGTGAGAGTACTAGACTGGCCTGCCTGTAGTCCAGACCTGTCTCCCATTGAAAATGTGTGGCGCATTATGAAGCCTAAAATACGACCCCGGACTGTTGAACAACTTAAGCTGTACATCAGGGGTGTCCAAAGTGCGGCCCGGGGGCCATTTGCGGCCCGCAGCTAATTGTTTACCGGCCCGCCACACATTCTGGAAATGCTATTGCAAAAATAAACATTACAAAAAGTGGAATGAGGTGAAATCTAACTAGAAAAAGTTGCAATGTTGACACAAAGCTGCCATGCAGGCTGTTGTTTTTCTTTTGTCTATCTTTATTTTTATTTTTTTTGCCATTGCTTAAAAAAAAAAAATCAATGTTATAATGAATTATTGACCTATTAAAGGCTCCAATTATTTAAAATATTTCACTTTAAAATGTTTTATGTGGAAAATATTGCATATATTGTGTGGTTGCCATACAAAAACATCAACGTTTTCTTTGACAAAAGAGCATAAAACAAACAAAATAATAGTTTAAACGTAAAATCGACCGATATATCTGAAGTTGATCTCGTAACTTAAGTGTTGAAAGTAAAAAAAAAAAATAATACAAGTGTATCACTTTATGAGTGTGGCACCTTTTGTATCCTAAATATATTTAATGGGATTTTATTTATTTTTTCACTGTGATTACTCAAAAATAACAATGAATTAATATCAACGGTGTCTTGCATTATTGATGTTTTTAAGGCTCTAATTACTTCACATCAAACATTGCTTTCTGAATGTTTTGGGCAGTGGGGGAAATACTGCATATTTCAGTTTTATTATAAAAAACAAAGTTGTCTTGACAGAAAAGGCATAAAACCTTTTTGTTTTTTTAAATTTTATATCAACCTGAAGTTGATATACTGTGGAGATTTACTGTAAGCGTTAAATAAAAAAATAATTTGACTTGTTTTTAACATTTTAATGACTGAGACCCTTTATGGTCCCCGGGAGCCCTAAAGGGGAAAAAAAATCCATATATTTTGTTATGATTTGAAAATGAAAACTATCAGGCTTTAATTTTTCCGTGTGCGGCCCTCAGTGGAAAAAGTTTGGACACCCCTGCTGTACATCAAGCAAGAATGGTAAAGAATTCCACCTGAAAAGCTTCAAAAAATGGTCTCCTCAGTTCCCAAACGTTTACTGAGTGTTGTTAAAAGGAAAGGCCATGTAACACAGTGGTAAAAATGCCCTGTGCCAACTTTTGTGCAATTTGTTGCTGCTAATAAATTCTAAGTTAATGATTATTTGCAAAAAAAATTAATACGTTTCTCAGTTTGAACATTAAATATCTTGTCTTTGCAGTCTATTCAATTGAATATAAGTTCAAAAGGATTTGCAAATCATTGTATTCTGTTTTTATTTACGATTTACACAACATGCCAACTTCACTGGTTTTGGATTGTGTAGTATATATACTGGTGCACCTGGTAAAACACTTTAAACATACAGTACTGCAAAACAACTGGCAAGTGTTTAAAGAACCCCTGAAAAGGAGCCAAGCGCTCACAGCAGATTGTATGACACTTTCCCAGCTAACATAAGTTAAATATTTCCATGTGGACTCAGCTCCCCGAGACCCCGAACAGGTTGAGCTGTAGAAAATGGACACACATGTGTTCATGCATAAACACACATGTTTAACAACTTCATCACTTCCTAAATAAACTGCTGCGTCAAGTCAAATACTTTGATTGAAAAATTCTGTGCATCTCTTGGTTTACGAGCCCACTCTGTCCTGCAGCCCTCAAGTTGTTCCGTGCCAGAGGAAACATCCAGGTGGAGGTGGAGGAGATGCAGGAGGAACAACGCTCCTTGTCCTCCATCCAGACCGTGTCTGTGTGCGGCCTCCTCAAGGACCGCTGCGTTCGCTGGCAGGTCATCACCATTATCGTGGTCAACATCGGAATGCAGCTGTCTGGGATTGATGCGGTGAGTGGTAAACATCTCCGTGGGCTCGCTCATGTATTTGTGCAGACACTGTGCAGTTGTTATGACAGCTCCCCGCCGTGCACCTCCCATCTGTATGCCTTCCCGTCCATATATCACAGTCCCACTAAGCAGGGGGCGCACACAACCACGCCTCATTATCTTCAGGTCTCCTCTCTCGGCATTGGAGAGTTGACCCATCTACAGTACATACAAGCAACACACTCCTGTACTCACTGCACCGTGCCATTGGAAGCTGTCGGCATGCTGGTTCGCATGCTAGTACCAAACCCCAGCAGGAGTGCACCCCGCTGTGTTCTCCAGTCCCTGTGCTTTCAGATTGCAACACCGGAACATGCATTTATAATGACAAATTCATAATGAACAAGGCCCGGCTATCTGTCTTATCCTGAAAGATGGTGCCTATAGCTGTTGGAGTGGATCACATGTCAATCTCAAGTCAAACGGATAGACCGGGGGTCGGCAACCCGCGGCTCTAGAGCCGCATGCGGCTCTTTAGCGCCGCCCTAGTGGCTCTCTGGAGATTTTTCAAAAATGTATGAAGAATGGAAAAAGATGAGGGGAAAAAAATCTATTTTTATGTTTTAGTATGGTTTCTGTAGGAGGACAAACATAACACAAACCTCCCTAATTGTTACAAATCACACTGTTTATATTAAACGTGCTTCACTGATTCGAGTATTTGGCGAGCGCCGTTTTGTCCTACTAATTTTGGCGGTCCTTGAACTCACCGTATAGTTTGTTTGCATGTATAACTTTCTCCGACTTTCTAGGACGTGTTTTATGCCACTTCTTTTTCTGTCTTATTTTGTCCACCACACTTTTAACGTCGAGCATGAGTGCACAAAGGTGAGTTTTGTTGATGTTATTGACTTGTGTGGAGTGCTAATCAGACATATTTGGTCACTGCATGACTGCAAGCTAATCGATGCTAACATGCTATTTAGGCTAGCGATATGTACATATTGCATCATTATGCCTCATTTGTAGCTATATTTGAGCTCATTTAGTTTCCTTTAAGTCCTCTTAATTAAATGTATATCTCATGACACATGTAATATGGCTTTTAATTTTTTGCGGCTCCAGACAGATTTGTTTTTGTATTTTTGGTCCAATATGGCTCTTTCAACATTTTGGGTTGCCGACCCCTGGGATAGACCAACAATATTCGCACTCATATTCACACGTTCTTTAGTGTTTATTAAAACTGAACATGCTGTACAGTTCTATGGAAAAGTGTTTACATCAATCAATCAATTTCAAGCCACAACGACATCCTCGGCTCAGATCCCACATCAGGGCAAGAAAAAACTCAACCCAATGGGATACAATGAGAAACCTTGGAGGGGACCGCAGTTGTGGGGACCCCCCCTGAGCGACCGGTGCAATGGTACTACAGTTTCACAGTAGTACCTCAACTTCAGTGTGCCCCAACTTAATTGTGTTTTGAGACAAGAGCTGTTTATTATGCTTTAAAGAGGAATTGCACTTTTTTGGAATTTTACCTATCGTTCACAATCATTATGAGAGACAAGACGACAGATGGATTTTTTTTTTAATACATTATAACTCGTAAATAAAAGTCCAGTTACAGCAGAGCCAATGGGAGCTCCTCTATTTCGTCCATCAAATCCAATAAATAACCATTCAAAAACCACCAACAGTACTCCATTTACATTTGGTGATTTCAATATTTACCGAGTATTAGTGATATTGTTATTATAAGCGCTAACACAGACCAACTATTTTTAGTGGCCCTGTGATCACTCCTGTGTGTTCCTATGTTGACATCACCGAGTGGTCTGCTGCTTCCTGTAAGTTTATTGTAGATCATAAATCATGCACCTGGACAGAAGACGTCTGAGTAGGTATTCCAACTAGTTGGTACACTTTGACAGCCGTTTAGGACCCGAAACCGGCAAGGACGTGACACGAAAAGATGCCTGGTCCCCCACCTGCCCACCCAACCCCGCCCGCCCAACCATTTTGTCTGTGCATATTATGGTCATTCTTCACCTAAATGGGAACGTATGAACATCCCAGCAGTCGGCATTATAATGACAGCAGACCTTGCACAGTAAGTGTGTTTTATCATCAGTGATGAAGGAAAAAAAAGCAAACGTTGAAATTAATGATCAAACTACGTAAATATTAAATGTTATTATAAATGTGCCCATTACTACATTACATATATATTTACATTATGTATATGAAACCCTAATGGAGGTGTTTGGATGTTTTTCTAAAGGCTTTATAGGCATTGTAGTTCCATTGTACGCAAACTTTTGATCGCATTTATTTAATACCTAGAATGCAAAAAAAAAAAAAAAAAGACATCCATCGTCATGTCTGTCATAATGATTGTGAACGATAGGCAAAATTCCAAAATAGTGCAGTTCCCCTTTAAGTTAATTTGAGTAACAAGCATACCCATTAACTTTCTTGGAACCTCCGATTTGGAATCATGATAACAGGACATCTGCTGATTGGAGTAAGTGTTGTCTGGTGTATCGACAAATTCAGAAGCCGTTCAAGGCAACCCGAAGCTGCCAAAAAGATTGAAGGATGGGCAGAACTGTGTGCACTCTGACTTTTAATGATTTCTGAGCTAAATTGCAAACTGGACAACATCTTGCAGAAGCTGTCTGTTCTGCAAGGCGAAGTTCGAATCAATTTGAGGACCACGCATGGACAATTACAATAAAACGTTTATTTTGTTTTCGCTCGCTCAAAAACAAACATTATACCCCACGTCCCACACCTTCATCGCTTCGGACCTGATACTCGCCTCTCCCGCCCTCTTCAATTCTGGAGTTTTGTGTGTCGTTATATATGGCTATATGTGCTTTACTCCAATTTGTTTCTGGTCTCAAACTGAGCCCACCCAAAGGAGCTTAATTTGGGATTTGCCTCTTTCTTCCTCCCCACCCCCCAAGGTTGACCTTTTTCCTACCTTTCGACAGGGCGCCGCCCTTGTGGTGACCCGTCAGTCGTCCTGTTCTGTCTACTGTGTGTCTGTTCTTGGACGGGTTGTACTGAAAACAAATGTTGTTGTACTTGTTATGTGCAATGACCATAAAGTCCCATTCATCTCTATTTGTTAGTTGGCAGTCATACTTGCTAGCATTAGCTTATAGCTAGAGATCAACATAACTTTGTTTTTCAACCATGGGAAGGAAGAAAGTGAGATTGGAGGACAGTGCTGAGTAGAACAGGGGTGTCAAAAGTACGGCCCGAGGGCCGGATCAGGCCCGCGAACAGGTTTTATCCGGGCCGTGGGATGAGTTTGCTAAGTATAAAAATGTACCTGAAATTTTTGAATGAAAGAAACAGCCGTTCTAAATGTGTCCACTAGATGTCGCAATAGCAATTCTTTGTATCTTTGTAGATGATGCTACATATGTACAAAATAAACCACATGATGTTAGTACATCAATCGAGGAAAATGAGCAAACTACATAAATGTAATTATTAGAGATGTCCGATAATATCGGCCTGACGATATTATCGGACGATAAATGCTTTAAAATATAATATCGGAAATTATCGGTATCATGTTTTTTTTTATTATCGGTATCGGTTTGTTTTGTTTTTTTGTTGTTTTTTTTTTTTTTTTTTTTTTTTTAAATCAACATAAAAAACACAAGATACACTTACAATTAGTACACAACCCAAAAAACCTCCCTCCCCCATTCACACTCATTCACACAAAAGGGTTGTTTCTTTCTTTTATTAATATTCTGGTTCCTACATTATATATCAATATATATCAATACAGTCTGCAAGGGATACAGTCTGTAAGCACACATGATTGTGCGTGCTGCTGGTCCACTAATAGTACTAACCTTTAACAGTTAATTTTACTCATTTTCATTCATTACTAGTTTCTATGTAACTGTTTTTATATTGTTTCACTTTCTTTTTTACTCAAGAAAATGTTTTTAATTTATTTATCTTATTTTATTTTATTATTTTTTTTTAAAAGGACCTTATCTTCACCATACGTGGTTGTCCAAATTAGGCATAATAATGTGTTAATTCCACGACTGTATATATTGGTATCGGTTGATATCGGTATCGGTAATTAAGAGTTGGACAATATCGGATATCTGCAAAAAGCCATTATCGGACATCCCTAGTAATTATGTAGTAATTTGATTTTGATATAATGTTTTTATCTTGATGGATTGAAAATGAACACCAATGAGTTGACTGATGAACATTATCACATCATTTATTCAGAAGATATAAATAACGACAAATAAAGATAGAATACTATTAACTGCAACATGTAAGTGTAAAAATAAAACCCAACAACATTATGATTTGTACAGTTTCAGAATGTGCTTGTTCTATTTTTAAACAAAGAAAACAATCTGAAGTTGTCTTTATTTGTAAGTTATCATGCTGTGATTTTACCAATCCGGCCCACTCGGGAGTAGATTTTTCTCCATTTGCACCCCGATCTAAAATGAGTTTGACACCACTGGAGTAGAAGAAGCATTGGTATTTCTAGTATGGCCATAAACGAATGTGAAGTATCCAAACAACAAAAGAATAATGATTTATTATATTTTAAAAGAAGTGTAGATAGTGCCATTTTACAACATGTTTTCTTGATCCAGACCTTCACAAATTGTTGTAACGTTCCGCTATTCTCCACACGTGTACGTGCTTGCATGACCGCTTGGATGGTGATCATATTCTACCCACGGTTACTTAATCAACAAGATGCCATTTAAGTCACAAGCTCATCCGCGCTGCATGGGAGATAAATGTTGCATCAGCGCCATGTGATTAATGAGGATACACAAATTAATTTTAAAGGGAGCTCTTGTCGGACGTTCTCATTGATGATAGCGACGCATCTCAAACATGCGAGTGATGTGATGAAAATGATTGCAGTGATAAATCACATGGAAATTCTTGCAGTTTAAAACCATCAACTATGGGTTCTTTTGTGGTTTTTATGTATCGTGGTATTCTCATTTTCAGATCTGGTTCTACACAAATGATATATTTGAGAATGCTGGGATTCCTGAGCCTCATATCCAGTATACCACAGTAGGAACTGGGGCCATCGAGGTCATCTCTGGGATGCTGGGCGTGAGTATTCAGGACCATAATAATAATATTACCAATAAGCTGACAAATAGATGAGGTGATGAGCTGGTGTCTTGTTTTGCAGTGTTTTACCATTGAGCGTGTAGGCAGGAGACCTCTGATGATTGGCGGCTACCTCTTCATGGCCCTCTGCTGTGCTGGCATCACGATATCAGCCCTCTTCCAGGTAAACGCCGATACATTCTTTTTCTCTGGCTATGATCCTTTAAAGCAGGGGTGTCCAAACTTTTTCCACTGAGGGCCACACACGGAAAAATTTAAGCATACGGGGGCCATTTTGATATGTTTCCTTTTCAAACCATAACAAAATATATAGATTTTTTTTTTTTAACCTTTAGGGCTCCCGGGGACCAATCAAGGGTCAAGGGTCTCAGTCATTAAAATATTAAAAATAAGTCAAATTATTATTATTTTTTTTTACAGTACATCTTTATATCAACTTCAGGTTGATATCAAGTAAAAAAAAAAAAAACAGGTTTTATGCCTTTTCTGTCAAAGACAACTTTGTTTTTTATGGTAAAACTGAAATATGCAGTAGTTAGTAATTAGAGCCCTAAAAGATCAATAATGCAGGACACCATTGATTTGAATTATTTAATATTTTTGAGTAATCACAGTGAAAAGTTAAATAAAATCCCACTAAATATATTTGGGATCCAAAAGGTCTCCCACTCATAAAGTGATACATTTTTATTTGTTTTTTTTTTACTTTTCACACTTAAATTACAAGATCAACTTCAGATATATCTGTTTATTTTATGTTTGAACTATTATTTTGTTTGTTTTATGCTCTTTTTGTCAAATAAAACGTTGATGTTTTTATATGGCAACCACACAATATATGCAATATTTTTTCCACATAAAACATTTTAAAGTGACATTTTTTAAGTAATAATTCATTGTAACATAGATTTGTTTTCTTTTTTTTTCTTTTTTTTTTCTCGAGCAACGGCAAAAAAATAAAAAATAAACAAAGACAAAAGAAAAAAAAACAGCCTGCATGGCAGCTTTGTGTCAACATTGCAACTTTTTCTCGTTAGATTTCACCTCATTCCACTGTTTTAAAATGTTTTTTTTTTAAATTTTTGCAATACTATCAATTTTGCCATTTTTGCAGAATGTGTAGGGGGCCGGTAAACGATTAGCTGCGGGCCGCAAATGGCCCCCGGGCCGCACTTTGGACACCTCTGCTTTACAGTATATAATAATTATCATATGACGATCTGATGCAATCACAGGTTCACTTGGCTTTCCTGCGCTACATCAGCGTGGGCTGTGTTGTTGGCATTATCGGTGGCTTCTGCATTGGTCCAGGTGAATATAAACCAAAACCTTCTATATTTTCTCTCCATGTTAGAGTTTGTTTGCATCTCCAAGCAGTGGTGTGCTGTCAGGGCCAGCAATTCATTCTCTGCTGGCCTAACATAACCAGAAATCATGATCATAATTAAAGCTACAATTATTTTTTGATTAACTTTCCCATATTATCTAAAAGTATTCATATTCTCTTCATGTCATATTCTGCTCCTTCCCGTGCTATTGTTTTTAGTTTTAGTTTGTATCCAATCAGAATTCAGCTAGCTTATGTTGCCATGCTGTACCAAATCTGCCAGAGGCCTACAGAATCAACAATGCAGGCAAACGGGGACATACAGTTGATAGACAGTTCCGATAGCCAATCAGATCACGAGTTGTTGTCAGTAAGGCCTTCTAGATGGCCTCACGTTGAACGTGACATTTACGCGTCCTGTGATTGGATACTTACCGGGACCGTTAGCGGATGAATTTGAGAACACATACAGTTGATAGACAGTTGCGATAGCCAATCAGATCACATGTTGTTGACAGTAGCCTATCCAAGTAGCCTGATGTTAACGAGACTGTGATTGGATACTCACTTGTCATTCCAAAGTGAGTATCCAATCACAAGACTCAATTTAGCGGGAAGTGTTGCGCCGTAGCCAGACCGGGATAGCAGAGAAGGAGAACAAAACGTAGACTAGGTGGCAGATATATATTTGCAAGGCCATTTTCAAGAAGGATATTTAAAGAGAAACTACATCTTGTGAGACCATGTCGGCCAACCCCGGAAGCTAGCTCAGCTGTTCTGGCAATGAAATGGTGGAATGCTCGCCATTTCCACTCGAATAAGCTGACGACGAGTGGTACCACTAGCTTATACGGCGTCGAATAGGTCCTACTAATCGTGAGTTCAAATATTGAATTTTTTCCACTTTTAATATGTTTTTTGCGATTTTAATTTTGACATTACCACATAAGATATGTCCATCCATCCATCTTCTACCGCTTGTCCCTTTCGGGGTCGCAAGGGGTGCTGGAGCCTATCTCAGCTGCTTCGGACTGGACAAGTCGCCACCTCATCACAGGGCCACATAAGATATGTGATACATGAAATTATTATAATAATAATTATTATTATATGGCTCCTTTAACACTCATGCAAATTGGAGAAAATGGCATTTGAATATCTGTCCACTGTGGCGGACAATGCATCATAAAATAAAAAGGGAGTCATTGAACATTTTGTAATTTGGATGAGGGGTCTCAAACTCAAGGCCCGTGGGCCAATTGCGGTCTGCAGGCCCATTTTGTGTGGCCTCCTACTTAGCTTCATAGCTTAGTGTAATTGCACCCTAATAGTCAAATATTTTATGACAATCTTGAGTCAGAAAGAACACTAACTTCAATAACGCTGCAGACACAAAAATTAGCAACTTCATGTAAGCAAGCATAAGGGTCTCTGACAATCTCCTGGGTATCTCAACAGGATCAAAATACAAAACCCAAAACCAGTAAAGTTGGCACGTTGTGTAAATGGTAAATAAAAACAGAATACAATGATTTGCAAATCCTTTTCAACGTATACTCAATTGAATAGACTGCAAAGACAAGATACTTAACATTCGAACTGGTAAACTTTGTTATTTTTTGCAGATAATAGCTCATTTGGAATTTGATGCCTGCAACATGTTTCAAAAAAGCTGGCACAAGTGACAAAAAAGACTGAGAAAGTTGAGGAATGCTCATCAAACACTTATTTGGAACATCCCACAGGTGAACAGGCTAATTTGGGAACAGGTGGGTGCCATGATTGGGTATAAAAGCAGCTTCCATGAAATGCTCAGTCATTCACAAACAAGGATGGGGCGAGGGTCACCATTTTGTGAACAAATGCGTGAGAAAATTGTCCAACAGTTTAAGAACAACATTTCTCAAACAGCTATTGCAAGGAATTCTGGGATTTCACCATCCACGGTAGCAGGTCAAACCACTGCTCATTCAACTTAAAGAGATTTGGTTGCAATTATTTTTTCATATTAATTTATTTTGTGTTTGTGTTTTTTCTACGTCAATAAACAAAAACACAAGTAGCAGGTAAATCTACTGTTAAAATGTTGGTGACTGTACTTTTATTGAAAATTGCATGAATGTTAAAAAAAAAGTTTCCTCTTGTTAATTTCAACCTAAAGCATTGGTTGCACTTTATTCAAATGGGATGTGAATATATTGGCCATTAATTGTTGTTTACCTGCTTATTTGTATCCATAAGTCATTCATACATAATTATCTTACAAGAAATAACAAGAATGTAGGAAACTTCACCTGCAGTATATAGTATTTATTTCAGTCACGCTATTAGAATTTGTTTTTGCTAAAAAGTTACTGAAATTATTTCAACTCACTGAGTTGTTTTGGTATGTATCGTTCTAAAAAACAAACATATTTTCTCTATAAATTCTGAACCTAATCGAATAGTTGTTCAAATGAATACACCCCTAATATTTTACATGCATAATGACTTAAGTAAGGCTTACTGTAGATCAGGTTCTTTATAGCTGCTGCGAGAAGTTAACACATTTAGTCACATGGTTAAAACATGATTCTGAAGGGAATACTTTTTGTGGCCCATTCTCACCTCGGTCAGGGGTCTGCAACCCAAAGTGTTAAAAGAGCCATATTGGACCAAAAGTACAAAAAAAAAAATCTGTCTGGAGCCGCAAAAAATTAAAAGCCTTATGCAATTCTTATAATGAAGGCAACACATGATGTAAGTGTCTATATCAGCTATAATAGCCTACTATTAAAGGCTGACGCAAATCTTCGTTGACAGAAATGTGGTATTTTAATATTTATTCTACACATTTTTGGAAAACATTGATAAAATGGAGGCTTCTCACAGGATGAGATAACTTCCGGAAATTACTGGCTCAGAATGGCCAAAGGTATAGATGTGTGTGTCCAAGTTAAAGGAAACGGCAGGCTGTCTTCTTCTAATGGATTTATTACCATTTTTGCAAGCTGGGCAACGTTTGCTGTGGTCTGGAACAACATGGCACACAAACAACTATGAGAAATGCAGTCAATATTACATACAGATAATATGTCATAAGACATGCAAATATAAATTAAATACACAGAGGACATAAGTAAAGGAAATTAAATGAGCTCAAAAATACCTACAAATGATGCAATATGTACATACAGCTAGCCTAAATAGCATGTTAGCATTGATTAGCTTGCAGTCATGGATTGACCAAATATGCCTGATAACTTGATAAGCACTCCAGCATGTCAATAAAATCAACAAAGCTCACCTTTTAAGGATTTGTACATGTAAACAAACTACGATGAGTTCAAGGATCGCTGAAATTAGTAGGACAAAACGGTGCTTGCCAAATACTCTCATCAGTGAAGCATATATAACAGGGGTGTCAAACATAAGCCAGCGGATCAGGCCCGCGAACAGGTTTTGTCCGGCCCGCGGGATGAGTTTGCTAAGCATAAAAATTTGCCAACATTTTTGAATGTGTCCACTAGATGTCACAATAGCAATTATTTGTATCTTTATAGATGATGCTACATATGTAAAAAAAAATAAACCACATGATGTAAGTGCACCAGTCGAGGAAAATGAGCAATCTACATAAATAACATCCAGTAATTTGATTTTAACATGATTTTTTTATCTTGATGGATTGAAAATTAACACCAATGAGTTGACTGATGAACATTATCACATCATTTATTCAGAAAGTATAGATAACGACAAATAAAGATAGAATACTATTAACCGCAACATGTAAGTGTAAAAAAAAACCAACAACAGTATGATTTGTACATTTTCAGAATGTGCTTGTTCTATTTTTCAACAAAGAAAAAAATCTGAAGTTGTCTTTATTTTTAAGTTATCGTGCCGTGATTTTGCCAGTCCGGCCCACTTGGGAGTAGATTTTTCTCCATGTGGCCCCCCATCTAAAATGAGGTTGACGTCCCAGATGTATAACATAAACAGTGGGATTTCTAACAATTAAGAAGGTTTGTGTCATGTTTGTCCTCCTACAGAAAATATATTAAAACAAAAAATATTTTTCCATTTTCACACATCTCTGAAAGAGGTCCAGTGAGCCACTAGGGCGGCGCTAAAGAGTCGCATGCAGCTCTCGAGCCGCGGGTTGCTGACCCCCGACCTAGACTCTTTATCTAGCGGCCCTCAGTTGAATTGAGTTCAAGACCTTCATTATTATTATATATTTTTGATAAATAATACATGTATATTTCATTACTTAACCCATGTTTTTTCTGTGAGATTCACCCAGATCTGTTTTGAACAAAAGCTAAGAAAGTCCATAGTGGAGCAGTTTAAAAAATGAAAAATTGTAAAAAAAAAAATTAAAATGCACAATATAAGGAAAAAATATTAATTTTAAAACAAATGAAATGATCTAAAATGTTTTTGGTGGAAAAAGTTGAGACATACTTGTGCTGAACCAATATAGTGGAGCAGATTGAAAAATGAAAAATTGTAAAAAAAATAATAATAATAATAATAATAATATCACAAAATGCACAATATAAAGAAAAAAATACTAATTTTAAAACAAATGAAATGATCTAAAATGCTTTTGGTGGAAAAAGTTGAGACATACTTGTGCTGAACCAATATAGTGGAGCAGATTGAAAAATGAAAAATTGTAAAAAAAAAATAATAATAATAATAATAATAATATCACAAAATGCACAATATAAAGAAAAAAATACTAATTTTAAAACAAATGAAATGATCTAAAATGCTTTTGGTGGAAAAAGTTGAGACATACTTGTGCTGAACCAATATAGTGGAGCAGATTGAAAAATGAAAAATTGTAAAAAAAAAAAAAATAATAATAATAATAATATCACAAAATGCACAATATAAAGAAAAAAATACTAATTTTAAAACAAATGAAATGATCTAAAAATGCTTTTGGTGGAAAAAGTTGAGACATACTTGTGCTGAACCAATATAGTGGAGCAGATTGAAAAATGAAAAATTGTAAAAAAAAAAAAATAATAATAATATCACAAAATGCACAATACAAAGAAAAAAATACTAATTTTAAAACAAATGAAATGATCTAAAATGCTTTTGCTGGAAAAAGTTGAGACATACTTGTGCTGAACCAATATAGTGGAGCAGATTGAAAAATGAAAAATTGTAAAAAAAAATAATTATAATAATAATATCACAAAATGCACAATATAAAGAAAAAATACTAATTTTAAAACAAATGAAATGATCTAAAATGCTTTTGGTGGAAAAAGTGGAGACATACTTGTGCTGAACCAATATAGTGAAGCAGATTGAAAACTGAAAAATTGTAAAAAAAAAATAATAATAATAATAATAATAATATCACAAAATCCACAATATAAAGAAAAAACACTAATTTTAAAACAAATGAAATTATCTTAAATGCTTTTGGTGGAAAAAGTTGAGACATACTTGTGCTGAACCAATATAGTTGCCTGAAACCATGTATATTCCAGTCTTCCAATTGAGATCAATTAGTGTTCTTGTCCTTTGTACAAGGCAACACTGCCGCCTCCTGGACACACACGTGACTGCAGCCTGCCCAAACCCCCTCCTTTCACATGCACAGCCTACACACAGATATTGTATTTCATTAGTCTTGTAAATGAGGAAATCTTAAGTGGCACACTACATCCATTCCCGGAGTCATTTGTACACTCAAAGAGTTGAGTGAAGTGAATTAAGAGGCAATCATTTACAACATTGGGAGCCATGTTGAGTGGGCCTGTGAGGATGATGAATTGGGGAGAATCCGCCGTACACAACGTCATCCGTCAAGCCGGCAAAAATCTATACTTTAGTGCACGGACGAGGGTTTCTGGTGCCGCAATTAGACTTTTAATGGCTCATTGTTCATCAGCTCGCCGTGATGAATGCAGCTTCCGGAAGCTTGCACGCACCATGACGCCCCCCATATATACCACAGATGTTGACAAATTATGGCCTAGTTATTAGCTTGACAATATTAAGCCTTCATCTGCGCAATTATAATGCGCAGATAACGAGGACGGCATTTGTAATACTTAACGTGGACTTTTTTTTTTTTGTTCGCTAATGCATATTTTTCCGTCATCACTTTCTCTTCTAACAATGAAGGATTGTGTGTTTAAAGGCGGTCGACAATCTCAAAGACTCTGGTCTGAATGAATTGCACAAGTCCTGAAGAAACTCATCTGCTCCCTGCGCTTTGGTCCTTTTCCAGTCGCTGTGTAACATAGTCTACCCTACGGTTGTACGGTATACCGGTATTAGTATAGTACTGCGATACTAATGAATCATTTTCGGTACTATACCGCCTCTGAAAAGTACCGGTCCCGCACTCCACGCGCCCGCGTCGAAGCCACGTCGTGACATTGCTGGTTTACGAGCAGAGGAGCATGTTCGGCAGCGCACAATCACAGAGTACCTACAAGCAGACACAGTGTGTAGACAGAAAAGGGAGAACGGACGCGTTTTGGCTTAAAAAACAAAGATAAAGGTGAAGTTATAACACTGAAACAAATAAAATAAACTTTTATGAATTAATGATCATGATTTATGTTAGGCCAGCAGAGAAGGACTTGCTGGCCCTGATGGCACACCACTGCTTATTTGACAACTACTGTAAGAATAATATCCAAGCTAACTGTTAGTATGCCAGCACCAAAAGTCATGGATATTGCTCCTCGGCGTTCTCTGGCCAGCATGCTAAGTGTTAACGTGACGTCATTTTAATTAATTATGTATGTATAAAAACAAAAAAGTCATGGATATTGTTACTGGTCTTTTTTAATGTTTTCCTTGCCCTGCTTTCCTTGCTTGGTTCAGATGTTGTTGTGAGATTGTGAAGCCCTTTGAGACATTTGTGATTAATGGCTTTATAAAAAAAAAAAAAGACACATTGTTTGGTTAATCACAGTAAATTGCCTCCTTGAATAATTAAAATCTTTAAAAAAAAGACCCCAATATTTTGACACAAATGCAATTCTACCGACGGGATCTCATGCACAAACATTTTCAAATGTTTTACCTAAATTCACATAATTTATTTGCTCGAAACCTGGTCACCGTTTCCTCTAACTCTCTGACTGATCATCGATATACAAACTTAATTGGTTCTTGAACAAGGTTCGTAATTACAAAAGTGTGTATAATGAGGCAAATATCCCCAATAGAAACAATGTAAACATGAATAATGGGTTCCAGCCTCGACAAAAGTCCACTTTGTACACTTCGAAGACAATACAAAGTACTGCGCAGTACTGTATAACACACTAACATAACAATAGTGTGATGTTTCATGAATTGATTAACGTGGACTTAAACATGTTGAAAAATTATTCGGGTGTGACCATTTGATGGTCAATTGTACGGAATATGTACTGTACTGTGCAATCTACTAATAAAAGTTTAAATCAATCAATCAATCGATCAACTTTCTATTTAATAACAAAGTCAAAATAACAACAACTAGCTGAATTGTCCTTGTTTCAGTCACCCTGCTGACACACACATACACACACACACAGAGACACTGTCACTAGTCCTGTGGTGCACTCACAGTTTGAAATCACCAAACTACTTAACTTTAACGGCCAGCTCACTAAAATCCATACATCAATTAATTTTCTACCGCTTGTCCCTGTCAAGGTCAATGATAAATGATAAAAATAAAATAAAATCCACTTTACCTTGTCGGTTAATCTTCTTGGCGTGCAGCGAAAGGGAGAAGGTGAGGGGGAGGAGGCAGTGGGGACAACAATGTGGATTCTTCCTTAATGTTTCCATTGCCTGTACATATTGGACTCATATTGCGCTATAGCAAAACTACAACAATTATGTAAAAAGGCTAAAAAACAAAAAAATAACTCAGTCGCTAACGAATGAGCACCGGAGATCAATCTTCAATGGATGTGCTACCGGGCACAAAATAGTTGCCCCTGTGGGTAGAAGAAAGGTCTGTACATCAAACCATATTTTTTCTTCAGTCTATTGTTCCTTTGTTGAAAAAATTGTACAATGAGGAGTTCTGTCACTAATAACGATAAAATTGACAAGTTATTGGGTTAATATGTGTAGAAGTTGAAAATCTACTTTATAGTGGTGTCTATTTCAACATAGCCAAGTTAATTAGAATGACATATACACTTTATTGAGACCTAATACAAACATTCTGCCATGACAAACATAATAACGTATCTTGATATTTTGTGCACGTGTAACTAATATGATGTTTTATTGGCATACAAACAGGCCTAATAGTTGATACAAAGATTTGCTTTGTATTGATCTTTGCATGCAGCTGGTGTTCCTTTCCTGATCACTGCTGAGCTGTTCAAGCAGTCACACCGACCGGCCGCCTACACAGTAGGAGGTTGTCTCAACTGGTTGTCCAACTTCACCATCGGTTTCGTCTTTCCCTTTCTTGAGGTCGGTTCTACTTTCAATTCATCCGATGGTACAGTGCAGACATGGGCAATTATTTTGACTCATGGTCCACATTGATTGGTAAAAATGCTGTGTGTGTTATGTGTTATATATATATATATATATATATATATATATATATATATATATATATATATATATATATATATATATATATATATATATATATATATATATATATATATATATATTTTTTTTTTTTTTTTTTTTTTTTTTTAATTTATGTATTTATTTTTTTATTTTCTATTTTTTATTTTTTTATTCATTTATTTATTTTTTAATTTTTTTATTTATTTTTATTTTAGCCGTAAAAAGTGTCACACATTCTGCTGTGTGTGTGTCTGGTTCCCTTTTTTAAGGAACACTTTAAACGTGTGTGTGTTGTTCAGCATTAGTAAAACAAGGTGAAATCCAAACACTCCCAATACGATTGATAGAAGAATGCTAAAAAAATATAATGACAGACCACCTCGAAAAACTGAGTGGAATGTTACAGCCTTTTTGCTAAATAAAAAGATAGACATGAAAATAAATAATTTGGGATTTGTAATATTACCTATGAATGACCTTTGTCTTCTTAGCAATTGAAAGGGGATTATTTGAAAAAGAAAAGAAAGTTTCATTGTTGATCACTTTCTTGTAAGTGCGTGTGTGGTCGCCATTTTTGTGTTATTTATATTTCTGTAGTCCTGCATATATTATTAAGTTAAATTAATTATTTGTTGCTTGATGAATGCTTGGGCCTACTGCGCTACTCTACTTAAATGTTTCTCATTATAGTTGTGGTAGCCATGTTTGTGTTGTTTGTATTTCTCTTGTACTGCATATGTTAAGTCAAACTATTTGTTTTTTGAATTGTCATGAAAATATGCTGATTTACAGCACCCGTGGCGAGAGTATATAGGGGCGCACAGGTGAAACTGATGGGACGAATGTGGGGTTGAGAGACTGGCGGTAAAAACAGTTTTGACCACTTCTTACGCAACACTTTAGCCTTAGTTTTGTTTGTAGCTTTGTATGCAGTTAAAGTTGTTTTTGTTAACCTTGGATGGACTGTTGGAAAGAAGACCTTTTTGCAAATAAAGCTATTTCTTGAGAGACTTAAGTTGGAGCGTGAAGTGCACCACCTGTCCTGGCTCAGCCCACGGCCTTTGGTTTAGAACCTAGGAAAGGCCGATACAGTGTGGATCTGAATAGTATCGATACCGTGGGTAGTATAGGCATTGCAATGATACTAGCGTGATTAGACCTATATTTTTCATTTAAAGTCTTCATATATGTTTTCGTTGTTGTGGTGCTGAAATATATCATACATATTTATGTATTGTTTGTAGCGACCCCGAAAGGGATAAGCGGTAGAAAATGGATGGATGTTTTTCAAGCACGGGAAGATTTGGATGATATTCATTCGAAATTAAAGAAAGAAATAATCCAAAACATGACTGAGCATGTCGCCAATTTCATAAGCAATTCAAGCGTATCGCTGCTTCTCTGCTCCATACTGAAGCAGAATGAGTCTAACGCCAGCCAAAGAATGTTAAAATAATATCTAAACAGGAGACATGTATCCATGAAAATGTGGGAAAGCTGAAGATGGTGTGTTTGACAGAGAAGCAGCTAGAAGAAGATAGTCAAAGTCCACTCTCCAAAGTAAATGCTGTACATCAGGGGTCACCAACCTTTTTGAAAACAAGAGCTACTTCTTGGGTACTGATTAATGCGAAGGGCTACCAGTTTGACACACACTTAAATAAATTGCCAGAATTAGCCAATTTGCTCAATTTACCTTTAACTCTATGTTATTATTAATAATTAATGATATTTATCTTTGCGGAAACACTGATCATCTCAATGATTTCTCACAATAAATATATATAGAAACAGATAAATATCAATATGCAACACTTTATTTTCTCTAAGTGCACATTTTTCAAATTGAACATTTTCAAATGATCACTTCTAAGAACATTTTAACTAGCTAGCCACTAAAAATGTTTAACAAATCATGAATTACTTTGCACCATGTTTGTACAAATAATAACTCATGTAAAATACAAAAGTCAACTCTCAAATTTTTAAATAAATCATGTCACACTTTGAACTGGACACCAAATCTGTTATCTGTTTCTTTGTCAGTTAGTGAAGACCAAGTCTTTAAAATATTCTCTTGGATTTTCAAATTCTATTTGAGTTTTGTCTCTCTTAGAATTAAATATGTCGAGCAAAGCGAGATCAGCTTGCTAGTAAATAAATACAATTTAAAAATAGAGGCAGCTCACTGATAAGTGCTGCTATTTGAGCTATTTTTAGAACAGGCCAGCGGGCGACTCATCTGGTCCTTACGGGCTACCTGGCCTGCTGTACATTATTACATTACTTCATAAAATTACTGTAGTTGTTAATAGTGATTTTTAGTGTACAACATTTCTTATATACAATAGTTTTTTTTTCCTTTTTAAAACAAAGCTAAAAGCAAAAAGTATCTGTTTTTACTTGTATTATGTACATTCCAAAAATGCACCAAGTTGGTCAATTGTAGTTTTATTAAACATTTTCACAGTACATCCAAGAACTGGTTAACATTAAGAACAATCTCATTGTCTTCCACGAGTCAGTTTCTGATTTATTGTTTGGTTTTCAAAATAAAAGCTGATAAAACCTTTGGCTATATAGCCAACATGTATATTCGTTTTTAACATTTTTAACTATCTTAAATGTGTAAAAATAAGTTTACATTAAAATAAAACACTTTTAAATTTAATGACAAAGGATGAGACATAATGTGAAGATCATAAACCCAACTTTCTATCATTCTTGCAGTAAAAAAAAAAAAAGTATTTGGACAGTGTCACTGCTTTAAATGACTGCTTTCTTCTTGTTTTCTTCTTCTCTTAACACACCTGACTGAGACGACTCCTTTTTTTGCAAGAAACTGAGCCCACTAACGTGAGCTCCTGTGATGTCATCATGCATGACAGTGCCTCAGACTTGATTGGCATGGACTTCCCAACGATAAACACGCATGTTGTAATGCGTGAGTGTGATGTGCGACATGCTTGTAAATCGAATATATCAAAGTGCGATACAACACTGAGATGCTGTGACATGTGAGTAGGGGCTTTGATTCCCTGCAGGAACTCTCTTCTGAGCTCGAGAGCTGCATGATTCCTGAAAGAAATGTGATTTTCTTGCTTTAATCTGACTTTTTTTTCTTCTCACACACACACACCATGTTCAGGGCCACGTTGTTACGTTTGAAAGAAATCCCACTGTTTTATTATCATTTTTATTCATATCAGTCTTGTGTTGTTCTACTTCAGAGAAACTTCAAAAGACAGAATCTAATCCATTAGATCAACAACAAGGCTCACTCCCCAGTCCCCATTACAGTCATTCATGACCAAAAATCAATTATTAATGCGATTGCTCCTCACGTGAGCGGGTGAATGATAGCTACAGCAGTTATCGCCAGCCAGGGCCAGTTGGCTATGCTGCCCTGGTCGCTGGGTGTTGCCATGTTAGTGAGCCCTTCATTAAAACAAGCGCCTATTTGGGATACAGCTCATCCTTTGAATATATTTAGGACTTTTTTTTCTCATTTTAGGATTTTTTGGCTCCTTTTTGGCCATCATTTTTGATTTTCCGTATCAAAAAAAAAATTCCTCGACACATTTCTTTCAAGGTAAATCCAATTTGAAATGTCTTTGTAGGTCAATTAGATGCTGGGAATTAATTTTAAACTCAATTTTTACCAGTAAGGACAAAAATGTCCAATTAAACCACCATTTTGTATTATTTATTTTTTTATCGTCACACAATCAAATCAGGCATTTTATAATTTGATGGTTTAATTTTGGAGAAAAATCATGTGTGTGTATGTGTGTGTGTGTGTGAGTGTGTGTGTGTGTGTGTGTGTGTGTTTGAAGAGCATGGCAGTGCAGTAAGCAGGTAAACCTGACAGTGCAAAAAATGGATAAGTGCATTAAAATCCATTTTATTACTAATTGTCGTACTAATTCAATGTATGCATTCATCACTAGCATACCAATAATTATCATATGGAAAATAAGTATTTTTTTGTGTTTGCTGAGAAGATGAAAACGGCATATAGAGGGTCAAAATAATTTAAAAAAATAATAATAATAATAATTGGGAAGAGAATCATATGGCCTCATTCCTGGGTGGATCTAGCCCAGGCCTACTGAACTAATCATTTTCCAATGCAGTCTTCTAAAAATGATGGAAAGCGTCACTCTACATTGCAACTGATGCTGTGGTCAAAGTTGGAATTGCCACAAAACACATTTCAAGAAATTCAACACTCTACTGCCATCTGGCGGCTAAAGTGAATAGTGCAGCCCCCTAATTTGTCACGTTTCATGTGTCAAGTAAACTGCAATGAGTGTGGCTGTCATGATCCGTTGCCCGGATCATGTTTTGTTTAGTTTTTGACTCCCTCAGTTCCTGTTTTGAGCACCCTTGGGTTTGTGTTTTGGTTGCCAAGGGTGCAGACTGGTTTCACCTGCCTCTGATTAGTGTTTGGCATGCTCACCTGCTGCCGGGCACTAATCAGAGAGCTACTTATTCCAGTTTTTCGCCACACACTGTCTGGCTTTCTTATTTGCTTCCACGCAACAGTTGCGACGGCTACTAAATTGATTCAAGAGCTAAGCTTTGCCTTTTTGTTTGCCTGTTTACATGCTAAGCTTTTCTTGTTCGCTATTCCGTTAGCATTCCCGTGCTATCGGCACGCTGGTGCTCTCTTTCAGTTCAATTCAGTTCAGTTCATTTTCAGTTTATTTCGAACATGCATACTGTCAGGTTCAAACACTGATGACATCTATTAAACAAGACAAAAGGCAAGGAATCAAACAGAGACAGAATTCTATTTGAACTCACTTGAGGAGAGACATGGCCACTGTACTCTCTGTACAGTCCTGCACCACGCTCTGACGAAGAAGGTTTTCGTCTTCTCTTTTATTTAGATGTTCAATGTTTACGCAACAACACATTTCTCAACAGGAATGGGGAGTATGTAAACAGTCCTTGTTTTCGGTCACATTAAAGACAAAAGAAGAAGATCCCTCGGGCTTGGGCTTGTCCTGGATTCAGCTTGATCAGGTTTTCGAGGACAATGGATGACCCCTCCCGTCTGTTTCTATCGTACACAGCGGAATCTTCCAAGCGTTTTGCTCGGTACAACAAAGACAGCTTCTTGTCTGTTCGTTGGAAACTCAGAATGGAAAGTTTTTATGATAACTTACACACAATTATTCCAACACATACGATACAATGTAATGCATCACACTCTTTTGTTTGTATCCCGCATGATTTATGGACAATAAATCATTTCCTTACCTGCACCTTGCCTCCGGAGTTCCGTCTGCATCCTGGGAGAACGATCGACGCAGTAAAATGTGACCCCGTCATTTTTAAATCTATGAGTCCCTTTTTGTCTATACTTTCACACAAAGTGTTTAAATAAATTGCACATGAAATTGTGAAGTAAAACAAATAAAATCATTTAAGATTTTTTTAACGGGGCCTCACTGAGCAACTTTTCTCCTTTTTCCTCCGACTCCAGCTGGCCACCGGTCCTTACTGTTACCTCATCTTCTGTGCAATCTGCCTGGGAGTGGCGGTCTACACCATCTTCATCATCCCCGAGACCAAGAACAAAACCTTTATGGAAATCAGTCAAATGTTCGCCTCCAAGAACGACGTCCTTGAAGAGGAGCTGACATCCAACGGGCACCTGAAAATGTCTCAGATGAACGGCTACGGGACTTTGGGCTATCATGGCATCAAGTAAGCGTGTGACTGGACTGTGTTGCCAGGTGTAAGCCTGGCAGAGGTACGAGGCTTGAACAATCGATACTGTAGAGACAATAAATGCTAAATTGTCTTCTGCCCACGTGTAAGACGAAGGTCACATGGCAAAGCGCCTCTAATCGAGCGTACAAATCATTTTAACCAGTTTTCTGCTGGAATTTGTTCCCCAACATTATCCTCACATATTTGAACACATCCCATGATCATTGAAGACATGGTGGACTGGTCCCGACTTGCCTCCATTCTGGGGTTTTTTATGAACACGTCACCAAATGAGCAACCGTGTTAATCCTTTTGATTTCTTCCTCCTTCACGGTGTGACGTTTGTGTCTTTTTGATGAAAGAGAGCAGAACATTGTGGCTACTGTAGTAGTCACGTCATGGCCGAGTATTTATTTATCAACATGAAAATGTTATGAAATGCGGCGTAGTGAGAGTCAATGGGAAATATTCAATAAAAATGAAGAATTCATCAACCACCTTTTGTGTGATGTGTTTTTAAAACGTTTTGCTATCGTAATCTAAATTACATTTTCTTAACAGATATCAATATTGCATGATAATGCATCATTTCTAAAGCTCTTTAGGGTGTTTCCATCAATTCTCCTTCATCCTTAATCATGAACGTTTTAAAAACATAGCTTTTTAAATTTGTATTAATCACTATTACTGTATTTTCCGGACCATAGGGCACACCGCACCATAAGGCGCACTGCCGATGAATGGTCTATTTTTAATCTTTTTTTATATATAAGGCGCACCTTATATGGCGCATTAAAGGAGTCATATTATTTTTATTTTTTTCTAAATCAAAAACACTTCCTTGTGGTCTACATAACATGTAATGGTGGTTCTTTGGTCAAATGTTGCATAGATTATGTTCTACAGATCATCTTTAAGCCGCTTCAGGATGTACCATTTTGTGGGCGGTCTAATTTACTGTACGTGGCTCACCTTCGACAGCGTCTTCTCCCCGTCATCTTTGTTGTAGCGGTGTAGCGTGCAAGGACGGGAGTGGAAGAAGTGTCACAGGATGGAGCTAACTGTTTTAATGACATTCAGACTTTACTTCAATCAATAACGCAATATCCTCATGCGTCGGAAATGTGTCCCGTAAAAAAACGTCCGAACAGAACTCTAATAACTAAAGTTCCTTGGGTCAATTTTGTAAACCCATCACACCGGTATGTTTTAGCGCTTTCATGGCGAGTTTACTGACAGATATAAGTAAGAACTTTACACTACTTTATATTAGAAATGGCAACAGTGGAGGATGAATGCAACATAACAAGAAGATAGAGAAAAAGAAGAAGCTTATCGACTACGGGTTCGCCACAGACTAGAAAGGCGCAATGTTTCAGGACTTATGCAGATCCCAAATAAACATCAGCAGGTACCTGAAGGTAAGAAAAGTTGCCTTTGCATAATATTGCAAAACAAAACGCCAGATAATATGTCTTACCTTATACACACACCATAATAATACTCGTATGTTGAAGCACAGTACAATCCATCAAGTGGTGCGGCTTCATAGCTTACCAAAGTCGTACTAAAACATTTTGATAGATTTTTGAGCCCTGTGTGTAATGTTCTATATTTTCAATGAAACATATAAAATGTTGGTGTTGTTTACTTGAGTCATATTGCAGTCTACACGTATCTCTTATGTGTGACTGCCATCATATTGCAGTCTACACATATCTCTTATGTTTTACTGCCATCTACTGGTCACACTTGGGGACGGCGTGGCGAAGTTGGGAGAGTGGCCGTGCCAGCAATCTGAGGGTTACTGGTTCAATACCCACCTTCTACCATCCTAGTCACGTCCGTTATGTCCTTGAGCAAGACACTTCACCCTTGCTCCTGATGGGCCTGGTTAGCGCCGTGCATGGCAGCTCCCGCCAACAGTGTGTGAATGTGTGAATGTGTGTGTGTGAATGAGTGAATGTGGAAATAGTGTCAAAGCGCTTTGAGTTCCTTAAAAAAGGTAGAAAAGCGCTATACAAGTACAACACATTTACACTTATTTCACCACCAAGCTGGCGGTGTTTCTGGGTGTTGTTGATAAATAGCTTTCGCTTTGCATAGTAGAGTTTTAACTTGCACTTACAGATGTAGCGACCAACTGTATTTACTGACAGGGGTTTTCTGAAGTGTTCCTGAGCCCATGTGGTGATATCCTTTACACACTGATGTTGCTTTTTAATGCACTGATGTTGCTTTTTAATGCACCACCGCCTGGGGATCAAAGATCCGTAATACCATCGCTTACGTGCAGTGATTTCTCCAAATTCTCTGAAACTTTTTAATGATATTACGGACCGTAGATGGTGAAATCCCTAAATTCCTTGCACAAGCTGGTTGGGAAATGTTGTTCTTAAACTGTTCGACAACTTGCTCAGGCATTTGTTCACAAAGTGGTGACCCTCGCCCCATCCTTGTTTGTGAATGACTGAGCATTTCCTGGAAGCTGCTTTTATACCCAATCATGGCACCCACCTGTTACCAATTAGCCTGTTCACCTGTGGGATGTTCCAAATAAGTGTTTGATGAGCATTCCTCAACTCTGTCTTTTTTGCCATTTGTGCCAGCTTTTTTGAAACATGCTGCAGGCATCAAATTCTAAATGAGCTAATATTTGCAAAAAATAACAACGTTTTCCAATTCAAATGTTAGGCATCTTGTCCTTGCAGTCTATTCAATTGAATATAAGTTGAAAAGGATTTGCAAATCATTGTGTTCTCTTTTTATTTACCATTTACACAACGTGCCAACTTCACTGGTTTTGGGGTTTGTATCACTGAAACATGAGAAGAGACAGCGCGTGACCCCCACATGTGTGCCAACTATAATTTTCATTAAAAAAAACTCCATCCTCAGCATGGAAAAGAGACAAATTAGACAGTGTTGTAACTTGTAATGTCCACCTCTCCCCCATGTTGTGTGAGGGATCGTGCTGCAAATGTGCTACACCGTGCATAAAGCTGGCATCAGCAAAAGTGTGCTCTTCTGCAGCCTTGGATAACAAATGTGTGTAATGCGACATTGGGAGCCACAGAGGATGCTAAAACAACTCTTATGCTCTACTATTAGGCCGACTGATCTACACTATATTGCCAAAAGTATTTAGCCACCCATCCAAATGATGAGAATCAGGTGTGCTAATCACTTGGCCCGGCCACAGGTGTATAAAATCAAGCACTTAGGCACGGAAACTGTTTCTACAAACATTTATGAAACTTCATGTTAAAGTTAAAGTACCAATGATTGTCACACACACACAGGTGTGGTGAAATGTGTGGACCCCGACTTAAACAAGTTGAAAAACTTATTCGGGTGTTACCATTTAGTGGTCAATTGTACGGAATATGTACTTCACTGTGCAACCTGCTAATAAAAGTCTCAGTGTCCTCTGCATTTGACCCATCCCCTTGTTCACCTCCTGGGAGGTGAGGGGAGCAGTGAGCAGCAGCGGTGGCCGCGCTCGGGAATCATTTTTGGTGATTTAACCCACAATTCCAACCCTTGATGCTGAGTGTCAAGCAGGGAGGTAATGGGTCCCATTTTTTATAGATTCTTTGGTATGACTCGGCCAGGGTTTGAACTCACGAACTACCGATCTCAGGGCGGACACTCTAACCACAAGGCCACTGAGCTGAACTTCCAATTAGCCCACGTACAGTACGCAGAGAGCTTCATGGAATGGGTTTCCAGTCAAGGCAGGTGGCCAAATACTTTTGGCAATATAGTCTATATTGATGCATGGTTGGTTATGGTTTAAAGTCATATCCAACAATTGCGACGACGACTTTTTACTGTCAACTGAGTTTTGTTTTTTAACGATTTCTGCTGGTGGTGTGCCTCCGCATTTTTTTCAACGCAAAAAATGTGCCTTGACTCAAAAAAGGTTGAAAAACACTGCCATAGAGGATGCTAAAAGAACTCTTACGCTGTACATAAGGGCGGTATAGCTCGGTTGGTAGAGCGGCCGTGCCAGCAACTTGAGGGTTGCAGGTTCGATCCCCGCATCCGCCATCCTAGTTACTGTCGTTGTGTCCTTGGGCAAGACACTTTACCCACCTGCTCCCAGTGCCACCCAGACTGGTTTAAATGTAACTTAGATATTGGGTTTCACTATGTAAAGCGCTTTGAGTCACTAGAGAAAAAGCGCTATATAAATATAATTCACTTCACTTCTACCTTTAGGCCGACTGATCTCCACTATATTGCCAAAAGTATTTGGCCACCTGCCTTGACTCACATATGAACTTGAAGTGCCATCCCATTCCTAACCCATAGGGTTCAATATGATGTTGGTCCACCTTTTGCAGCTATTACAGCTTCAACTCTTCTGGGAAGGCTGTCCACAAGGTTGTGGAGTGTGTTTATAGGAGTTTTCCACCATTCTTCCAAAAGCGCATTGGCGAGGTCACACACTGATGTTGGTCGAAAAGGCCTGGCTCTCAGTCTCCGTTCTAATTCATCCCAAAGGGATTCTATTGGGTACAGGTCAGGACTCTGTGCAGGCCAGTCAAGTTCATCCCCACCAGACTCTGTCATCCCATGTCTTTATGGACCTTGCTTTGTGCACTGGTGCACAGTCATGTTGCATCCGCTGACCCCAGTCAGTTTACGTGCCCTACCACTTGGTGGCTGAGTTGCTGTTGTTCCCAAACGCTTCCATTTTCTTATAACAAAGTTGACTTTGGAATATTTAGGAGCGAGCAAATTTCATAGGTGGCATTCTATGACAGTTCCACGCTGGAAATCACTGATGTGCGGCCACATCAAGCGGTCTCCATGCCTAAGTGCTTGATTGTATTCACCTGTAGCCAGGCCAAGTGATTAGGACACCTGATTCTGATCATTTGGATGGGTGACCAAATACTTTTGGCAACATACCGTATTTCCTTGAATTGGCGCAGGGAATATAGTATTCGCACGTCTAGAATTACTGCCGGGTCAAACTCGTTTCTCAAAATAATTAACGCATGCTTGGCCTTATCGCCGGTTTATTATTGAAGCTGGGTCAAACTCGTTTCGCAAAATATTTAGCATATGGCTAGAACTTCCACCGGGTCAAATTCGTTACGTCACGAGTGACGCATCTGTCCTCATTTTCAAAATGGAGGAAGCTGCTTTCAGTAGTTTACAATCGCACAAAGGAAAAAAGATAAAGAGCTTTTCAGTAGGATTTAAGGTCCAAGCTATTGAATACCGGTACAGTATGCTAAAGAGAACAGTAAGCAGCTATGTTTTATTAATATACCGTAGCTGCGTGTGTGAAATACTGTATAAGTCATTAAATGACTCCCGCCTCCTGGTGGTAGAGGGCGCTGCCGCGCTAGTGATCCTTCTTGCGACTTCCGGTACTGCAGAAGAAGTGAACACACGCAGCAAGAGATTTTTTTTTTTCCTCTGCCTGAACTTTTAACATGGAGGATTACATACCGGTATCTAAAATAAAACAGTTTTCTAAACTGGACTTTCAATGGAAGCAGGAGGTAATAATTAAAGGAATATCTCCATCGAAACAGAGACTTTTAAAACTGAAGAAAGGAAAATAAGGAAGACTTCTATAAACAAGTTATCAATGCTTTTGGTCAGAAGGAGCTGCAAATGGACTCCATTTATAAGTACAGGTAAGACCATAATAACGTTTTTTTTTAATTAAATGTGCTTTTCATGATGGTATGCTTACATCACACTCAAAGCGCACGCCTACATTTTATGGATTCCTTTTGGTAAACGCCGGAGTGAGAAGAGGTTTTAAAATAATTACCGCATGCACGGCCATCCCGCCGGTTTCCGGTAAACGCAGGAGTGACAGGAGGTTTTAAATTAATTAACGCCCCTGCGGCTATTCAAGGAAATACGGTAGTGTATGTGTCAGCCTGCTGCAGCACCAACACACACCAATAGGAAAAGTGCTGTCACATCCTTGCTTGAGGAAATGTCCAAGGGGGCGGGGTCAAGCAGGCCAGCGTTCCTAAACATCACCTCATTCCGTCCGAATTGTTCGGCGCTGTGGTCCGGTAACTCCAAGTATCTCCCGCTTTTTTATTTCTCTCCCGCTGTCGCCGAGAGAACGAATGGACGAGGCGAGGTAGTCAAAAAAGGAGAGGACTAAAGGTCAAGCTTTTCCGGAGTTGTTGAATTTCAGCAGAATGACGAATGTTCGCCAGGCTTGGCTTCTGAGAGATGGCCACAAAACCGCACTGCCGTCCATAAAATAAACCAGCAGGCCGGCAAAGTGATGCTTGTCACTCAGACTATAACACAGCGTCGCGGCACAGGCGGGATGGCCCCGCCTCCGGCAGGCCGGGCCCATAAATCACACAAATAGCATCACAGTCTGGCGAAGGAAGAAGTCCAACAGATAAAACGCTCTCCCACACAACAAAGCCACACTCGCTGCGTAATTAATTGCAACAAATTACCTCTTCCTCTCCCTGTCTGCCCCCACCGCCGCTGCTCATGCCGCACTAACGAGCACGCTCTTTGCACGTGTGTGCAAGGAAGTGCACGCACACACACACTGCAGCCTTCATAAGTGCCTTAATGTGGCTTATTGCGGTGTGCGGTCCCCTTAGCCGTGGAAATATCCGCGTGACGGATGTGCTTTGTCGCCAGGGCTCCCCAGTGGAAGGCTGCCGCTGTCAGGGAGGAGATGATGACATTAACAGGGAGGCAAGGCGATGACAAATGCCTGTTATCAGCGAACGAGGCCGGTGACAAATCGAACGGCGGCGCCCGGGCAGCCCCGGCGCGGCGTAATAAAAAAGAAGATGGATGGCGCAGGCAGACAGGGCCCGCGTTAATGCGATTTCCACCGCTCTCCCTGACTCCCAATTAAGGCTGGGGGGGGGTGTCGGGAGAGAAGATAGACTCTGTGTCTCGCGGATGAGAGTGTCTGAGGATGGAGAGGAAGGAGCGATGAGCTCTCGGTACAGGCCTCTGCCAAGGCTGCATATAAGCATGTGGATGTTGTCGACTATACCAGCTTCTGTATACAAGTCATCCATTTTGACCGACATGTTGAACTTTGGATCAAATCCGTATTGAATTAGGTTCGACATTATCAAACATGTGACCCTGCAAAGACAACAGCATGATCAATTCATCCAAAAAAGGTACTGCGTCAGGAGGACCTCAGGGCTGCAGTTTTAAAAGCAGGGTTAAAGGCTTACTGAAACCCACTACTACCGACCACGCAGTCTGATAGTTTATACATCAATGATGAAATCTTAACATTGCAACACATGCCAATACGGCCGGGATAACTTATAAAGTGCAATTTTAAATTTCCCGCAAAACTTCCGGTTGAAAACATCTATGTATGATGACGTTTGCGCGTGACGTCGATGGTTGAAACGGAAGTATTCGGACACATTGTATCCCAATACAAAAAGCTCTGTTTTCATCGCAAAATTCCACAGTATTCTGGACATCTGTGTTGGTGAATTTTTTTGCAATTTGTTTAATGAACAATGAAGACTGCAAAGAAGAAAGCTGTAGGTGGGATCGGTGTATTAGCGGCTGGCTGCAGCAACACAACCAGGAGGACTTTGACTTGGATAGCAGACGCGCTATCCGACGCTAGCCGCCGACCGCATCGATGATCGGGTGAAGTCCTTCGTCGCGCCGTTGATCGCTGGAACGCAAGTGAGCACGGGTGTTGATGAGCAGATGAGGGCTGGCGTAGGTGGAGCGCTAATGTTTTTATTATAGCTCTGACGAGGTCCCGTAGCTAAGTTAGCTTCAATGGCGTCGTTAGCAACAGCATTGCTAGGCTTCGACAGGCGGCACAGCATTAACCGTGTAGTTACAAGTCCAGTGTTTGGTTCGGTGTCTCCTGATAGTAGTATTGTTGATCTTCTGTCTATCCTTCCAGTCAGGGGCTTATTTATTTTGTTTCTATCTGCATTTAAGCACGATGCTATCATGTTAGCTCCGTAGCTAAAGAGCTTCGCCGATGTATTGTCGTGGAGATAAAAGTCACTGTGAATGTCCATTTCGCGTTCTCGACTCTCATTTTCAAGAGGATATAGTATCCGAGGTGGTTTAAAATACAAATCCGTGATCCACAATACAAAAAGGAGAAAGTGTGGAATCCAATGAGCCCTTTTACCTAAGTTACGGTCAGAGCGAAAAAAGATACGTCCTGCACTGCACTCTAGTCCTTCACTCTCACGTTCGTCATCCACAAATCTTTCATCCTCGCTCAAATTAATGGGGTAATCGTCGCTTTCTCGGCCCGAATCGCTCTAGCTACTGGTGTAAACAATGGGGAAATGTGAGGAGCCCTTCAACCTGTGACGTCACGCTACTTCCAGTACAGGCAAGGCTTTTTTTATCAGCGACCAAAAGTTGCGAACTTTATCGTCGATGTTCTCTACTAAATCCTTTCAGCAAAAATATGGCAATATCGCGAAATGATCAAGTATGACACATAGAATGGATCTGCTATCCCCGTTTAAATTAAAAAAAATTCATTTCAGTAGGCCTTTAAGACCCACCTTTTTGATTTGGCTTTTCCCTGATATTATTTATTTTTTTGAAGTCATTTGTATTTTACTTTTTATCCTATTAGTCATGCAAGATTTTATTTAGTTATATTTATTATTTATTTATTTACTGTATATATATATACATATATATATATACAGTATATAGGGCAGCACGGTGGAACAGGGGTTAGTGCATGTGCCTCACAATACGAAGGTCCTGAGTAGTCCTGAGTTCAATCCCGGCCTCGGGATCTTTCTGTGTGGAGTTTGCATGTTCTCTCCGTGACTGCGTGGGTTCTCTCCAGGAACTCCGGCTTCCTTCCACCTCCAAAGACATGCACCTGGGGATAGGTTGATTGGCAACACTAAATGGTCCCTAGTGTGTGAATGTGAATGTTGTCTGTCTGTGTTGGCCCACATGTGATGAGGTGGCGACTTGTCCAGGGTGTACCCCGCCTTCCGCCCGAATGCAGCTGAGATAGGCTCCAGCACCCCCCGCCACCCCAAAAGGGACAAGCGGTAGGAAATGGATGGGTGGATGTATATATATGTATATATATATACATACAATATATATACAAGGCCACCTGCTCAGTGGTCTTGTGGTTAGAGTGAGCTCTGTAGATCGTGAGTTCAAACCCCGCCCGAGTCATACCAAAGACTATGAAAATGGGACCCATTACCTCCCTGCCTGGCACTTAGCATCAAGGGTTGGAATTGGGGGTTATATCATCAAAATGATTCCCAGGTGAAGCCACCGCTGCTGCTAATTGCTCCCCTCACCTCCCAGGGGGTGAGGGTGATGGGTCAAATGCAGAGGATAATCTCACCATACCTAGTGTGTGTGTGTGACAATCATTGGTACTTTAACTTCAACTTTAAGTTACTCGGTCAACCCCATCAAAGACCTATAACAGGATCAATACGTTATCAGTGGGGATGGCGTACCGATTACTCAAGGTTTCCATCAGTGCAGCCACAGATTAGCATAGGGGTGTGCTTCTTCTTCTGCGTTTCGGGTAGAGGTGTGTAGAATCCTTTCGATGCTTGGCATGTGCATACTCTCTCTCTCTCTCTCTCTCTCTCTCTCTCTCTCTCTCTCTCTCTCTCTCTCTCTCTCTCTCTCTCTCTCTCTCTCTATGTCCACTACTTGCTGTCCATATCCTACCCCCCCCCCACCCCCCCCCTCCACACCCCTGATTGTAAATAATGTAAATAATTCAATGTGATTATCTTGTTTGATGACTGTATTATGATGATAGTATATATCTGATAGTATATATCTGCATCATGAATCAATTTAAGTGGACCCCGACTTAAACAAGTTGAAAAACTTATTCGGGTGTTACCATTTAGTGGTCAATTGTACGGAATATGTACTTCACTGTGCAACCTACTAATAAAAGTCTCAATCAAACCATCAAAGTGTTGGACAGCCAAGCCACAGTATTATCATCAACTGCTGTCAGACCACATGCCCCGTCTGGAAGATGGTAAAGGGTGTAAGAGATGATGATGTGGTCACCTGTTTACTCCTCTGTAATACACCCACAGATTGCTTTAAGAGCCACACCCTATCGCTGCACTGCCGAGCGGAACAGGCCAATGCCAGCTCGAAGGCGGTTTAGCCCAACCTAGGCAAGTCCGGAGAGAGCCATTCCCGATGGCGAAAACCGACGCCCAGAATGAACTCACAGAGTCTGGAAGCGCTGCTCACCCACTCCACGCCCTGCCCACAATCCATCCAATGTGGGCCTCCTTGTGGTGATCCCCGGGTAATGATTAATCAGCAAATGGTGACAAAAAGGAAATGCTCCCTAGTTGGGAGAAGCATAGCACCCCAAAGCCCTGAAGAAAAACCAGCCAACTGGCCATCTACTACACAATCCCAAGGATGTCTCTAGCTTGCACTCTGGTCACTAGAACACTAGAACAGATCCAAACCTGGCTTTTTCAATTGCTGGTCATGCAAGCTAGCTCCTGACTGTTTTAGAGAAATTCCCCAGGTCTCCACACTGACTCTCGCTGGTCGTCGATACCACTTACATTGACTGTAGACACTCCAACTATCTGGCGTGGAGTATAATTAACAATCTAACTCCTATATCCAGCCACCCAGAAGGTGGCCAAGCACCTCAATCTCTTTAAGCTTGGCTACGGCTCTGCAGCTCCTCCGGCGACACCAATGTGGATCATGTTTTTGTTCAGTTAGTTTGACTTCCTCAGTTCTGTTTTCAGCACTCCTGGGTTTGAGTTTTGGTTACCATGGGTGCTGATTAATTTCACCTGCCTCTGATTAGTGTTCGGGGCGTTCACCTGCTTCTGGGCACTAATCAGAGAGCTATTTTTTCCTGCTTTTCACCACACTATGTCTGCCTGTCTTATTTGTTTTCATCCAACAGTTACGACGTCTACCTTCCTGATTCCTGAGCTCAGCTTCGCCATTTGTTTGCCTGTTTTTAGGCTAAGCTTTGGCGCTAGCTATTTCCTTAACTTCCTGTGCTATACGCACGCTTATTTTGTTTGTTTCATATCCTGTATGATTTATGAGAATAAATCATTGTTCTTACCTGCACCTTGCCTCCGGAGTTCCGTCTGCATCTTGGGAGAACAATCCACGACGTAACGCACTGACCAGTATATGACAACTTATCATAAATACACGCCTACCAGGCACATTATTAGTTTTACTTTACTTAGCATATTGTGAGCATTGAGCCTCCATTCGGCACGTTGTCATCGTGGCAGTGTGTCTGTCCTGAAGTCCGCCTCGCCTGGCCTCCATTTTATTAATTAAGCAGTCTTCTGCTCCCGTCCCATCCCTTGATCTGTTGTCCCAGATTTGAATCAGTCCACTTACTGTAGCAGTTCAGGAGGAAGTATCACAGCAGACATACTAAAACATGCATATTAAAACAATGTAAAATCTACAAGCATCACACCATAGTTAAAACTCTGATCAAAAGATGAAATAAAATCACAAAAAGCTCACAAGCGCATATAAAATGAAATAAAAAACCACATGATTAAAAAAAAACATCTTAATTGAACTGAGAATGACACATTGTTCTTGTGTCATCTCTCTTACGTCACAATTAGTGAAGAATGAGGTATACAAGTATCATGTTTTGCTTATGGTGAAGATTTACATCCAACTTGAAGAAGGCGAACCACCAAGTTTAACTAAATAGTGGTATTTCAGTTTGAGCACATAATAAGATAAGGCCCCTGTTCTGTTACAACTAAAAGTTGTAAACTCTTGTTGTTGAAATGTGTTGTGCTTAAATAAGCTTGTTATGTAATTAATATTATTACATGTGTATTTGTCGCCATCATGTGGTCATGGCAGTTAATACATCTTTGAGAAGTGTGTATTTTGAATCAAACTTTATTGACAGGAAGTTACATAAGCCAAGCAGAGAAATCCGCGGTTCCAGCACGTACTTTATGGTGGTTATTTTCGAAGAAAAACTGCATATATCTTTTGTTTAAGGTTGCATCGCCGGTATGTATCATAAGTTGAACTTTGAAACTTGTTTTTTGTCTAAAATATTTGGAGCTAAATTTATGATTTTTGATGTATGATCTTTGCCATACTCATTAGCAATAATTTGCGATGTCATCTAAGATGGCGTCGTAGAACAAATTCACTTTGTTTACCTTCTCATGCCTTGTAAGGTACCATTACAGCATTTAAACCTGCTGACAACGCTCATCGGTCTCCAGAGTCGTGACGTAAGAAAGGTGTTAAACAACCCTTGCATCAGACATGCACCCCTAACGGCACAGCCCCTTAGTTTGATATTCGCAGGTGGATTGGATCACTTCTCGTAGAAAAAGAGGCTCTAATTTGGACTTCGGAATGCAAAAGTGATGGCCATATCCTTGTGTAGAGACTACCTGTCTAGCTCAACGCCAACATTTAAGTTATGACTTAAAGCAGTTGTTTTCCAGACACTTACACACGAACATCTCCTTTTATGGTTAGGATGTGCTCTCCTGACTTAGCACACACACACAGAGGAATATAAAACTGATGTTTTGGCTTCTCCAAGTTAGGAGAGACGTATATTTTTGACTTTCTCCTCCAGGCGCTGCAGCCCTGAATAATGACGCTCGTTCGTAATAAAGCAACTTTTGGTTCAGTAAAGCGTCTCCGACGTCTCTTTGGATCCAACCGCACTGCCGTGTCACCCTTCTGTCCGGACGAGGATGATAAGAACAGAAATATACTTCAGAACAACTGCCAGTCAGCCAGACTCGTGTCCAAAGAGATGTTTGATCTTTGGAGGGTTCCAACGACCACTGTCATTAGTGCAGTATCTCCAACAATTTTACTCCGGAAGAATTTGCAATGCCAGGGAAAGCTCTGGGCCCTGACTTCATATGTTTGGAGCTTTTTCTTCATGCCAGCATTGTTTTGAAGTCATGGTAAAACAAGTCCCTATCTTCCTGCTTGCGCCTACAGTACACAGGCCATGTAAATGTGTTCTTTGACCTCAATAAAGAAGTTGATGGCGACGGGGGAGCAACACCCACCCGACTCAATGAGTAACACCAAACCTTGTGTCTAGGTGTGCAAAGGGGTGGAAACTTTCCGGAAATTTACCACGGAAAGTTAAGCTCGGGAAGTTTGGAAATGTTGACCATTTTTTGATTATTCAAAGTTGGACACCGTCCATGGGAATTAATGGGAATATATGGGAATTAATGGGGAATTACAATAATTATATATTATCGGGCACTTGTCAATATGCTGCTGAATCTTTGTGGTATTTTTTACGTAGCTCTTTGCACAGTATTTGCAAATGTACACAGCCTTTCCGCCTACATTGGTGGGGGTGAAATGTCTCCACACATCAGATGGTGTACGTGGCATTATTCTGTTTGTATTTGTAAGATGCAATGCCACACACAGATATAAATAGTCAGCTAAACAATTGGAGTAGTCTTTAAAAATATATGACTGATGGACAAATGAATAGAACTAGGCTAGATTAGGGATGATGTTTGATAAGAAATTATCGAGTTCGAGCCTATTATCGAATCCTCTTATCGAACCGATTCCTTATCGATTCTCTTATCGAGTCCAGATAGGTTGTTGTATATGGAAAAAAACAATATTTGGTTTAACAAATCACTTCACATTCTCTACTGCTCGCTACTATGGTATTACCATATCTGAGTTATTGTGCAGAAATGTGGGAAAATAACTGTAAATGTGCGCTACATTCGTTAACAGTGTTACAAAAAAGATCAATTAGACTGATACATAATGTTGGATATAGAGAACATACAAACACTTTATGTATTGAGTCAAAAATATTAAAGTTCGATGATTTGGTAAAATTGCAAACAGCTAAAATGATGTGGAATTAAATGATGGAATGGATTAAGTAAAGAAGTTAAACATTGTACTGATATGATCCACTTTAAGAGGTTGTTCAAATGAATAGTGCTTACAAAGTACAAAGAAGGAGAATTTTGAGAAATACTTTCAACCTTATTGAAAATAAGATATTCTTCATCTCAGTATATTAATAATGACTGAATTAATTAATTAATTACATATTACAAAACTGTTGTATATACTAATTCACAGATATTTTATTATAAAAAGGTCAGTAATTGATGTATATATTTGTATGACGTGGGAAAGGGGTAGGATTAAATAAGCTTTACTTCTTCCTACTCCTGTAAAGTGAAATTCTATGAAACTGTGATGTATTATGATGTGGTTGGATCATGTTTTGTTTAGTTATGTTCTGTTAGTTTTGGACTTCCTTAGTTGTTTTGTGCACTTTGGGGGTTTGTTTTAGTCACCATGATTACTTCTGATTTTCACCTGCCTTGTACGCGCACCTGTTCCTCATCAGAGACTCTATTTAAGCCTGCCTTTTCCGGTCGCTCGTCGTGGCTTCATTGTTTGCATTTGCAACAGTTACGTTGGCATTCTGGTTTTCGAGCTCATGATTCCTGTGCTAAAGTTACCTTAGCTTCTAGTATTCCTGTGCTAAGTAAGTTTTTGCTTCAGCTTCTCGTGCGAACGGCACGCTTTCCTTTTGTTTCGTTCCTGTCTGTTGTAATGTGTATGATTTATGAGAAATAAATCATCTCCTACCTGGACGCTTTCGTCCGGAGCCGTCAGTTTTGCGTCCCGGGAACGAACCGCAGGACGCTGCACCCCACCGTGACAAATGACTGAGCTATGTGACGTCATTTCTTGTGATGTCTCACGGGGCATTTCTTGTCGGGACGGGAGTCGTTCCTAGGGATTCGAATAAAGAACCAACTCTTTTTCTTTACTATAGTGGTCTCGATAACGGGTACCGGTTCTCAAAAAGGGATTCGAGTCAGAGGACTCGGCTCTTTTCTTATCGAACAACTGGAAAACCGGTTTCGAGCATCATCCCTAGGCTAGATGAATAATCCATCCATCCATCCATCCATCTTCTTCCGCTTATCCGAGGTCGGGTCGCGGGGGCAGCAGCTTAAGCAGGCAAGCCCAGACTTCCCTCTCCCCAGCCACTTCGTCCAGCTCCTCCCGGGGGATCCCGAGGCGTTCCCAGGCCAGCCGGGAGACATAGTCTTCCCAACGTGTCCTGGGTCTTCCCCGTGGCCTCCTACCGGTCGGACGTGCCCTAAACACCTCCCTAGGGAGGCGTTCGGGTGGCATCCTGACCAGATGCCCGAACCACCTCATCTAGCTCCTCTCGATGTGGAGGAGCAGCGGCTTTACTTTGAGCTCCCCCCGGATGGCAGAGCTTCTCACCCTATCTCTAAGGGAGAGCCCCGCCACCCGGCGGAGGAAACTCATTTGGGCCGCTTGTACCCGTGATCTTGTCCTTTCGGTCATAACCCAAAGCTCATGACCATAGGTGAGGATGGGAACGTAGATCGACCGGTAAATTAAGAGCTTTGCCTTCCGGCTCAGCTCCTTCTTCACCACAACGGATCGATACAGCGTCCGCATTACTGAAGACGATGAATCGAATAGATGAATAAATGAACACTCAATCAGCATGCTAAATCAAACTATAACCTACATTCTTGTATGACAACAGAATGGCTAGCAGAACAGAAGGCAGAGGAAACTACACGTTTTGATGTAGCATTTGCTAGTTGAACTTTACAGATCACAAAAAAGGTAAATTCGGATCGCTAACGTTGTTGGCATAAATGAATGGGAATTAACTTAGAGAAAATTAGCATCACGGCTAACAGAGAAATATTTTCGGTTCATTACGAGACTGTGGTGGTACATAAACCTAGCTAGCTAGAGATATTGGCCCCAAAATCATTTAACAAGTACAGGAACAGCTAGCTAGCTTGAGTGGATGTCTGCTGGAGTAGTCTACAGTCATACAGTAACAAGAAATTACACCTCTATTAAACTTAAATACCATAGATCAAATATATTAACTCCAGTAATATCATAAACATTTACCAGACTGGATGAAGTCCTTGGGCTCAAATTCTATTGTGGCCTCAATAGCCCTGCTGTAGTGTGTAGCATGCTGGGCATTATCTGTGCATGTGATGGAAGAATGCACTGCACGTGTGATGGAGGAATGCACAGTGCAGGGTTGAAATTCTACTGAATTTGCATCAAATCAGGTTGTTTTAGCTAATAATCATGCTGCAAGATCTAGCATGTTGCATTCAATGTTTATTCCCATTAATTCCCGTTAATTCCCATGGAAAGTTTCCAACTTTGAATATACCCGGAATTTTGCAAGCCTACTTGTGTCATCACTTCTAAAGTGGTAACTATCCTTCGTGACAGGAAGTGAGTAACCAGTAAAAATTAGCCACTAGACCCTCCTTAATCAAGAAATTAAGGATAACTTCTCTGCTAAAAAGGTTTGTCTGTGTCTGTGTTTATAAATCTCATAGGCAGCCTGCAATACAGTTTGCCATCGTAGTATCACCAGCAATCTTTTGTATCCACTGCCGGACAGACACATCTCGTCTCTATCATCATGGAGCTTGGCCACTATCGCAGTATTGACGTCACCCCAGGTAACGATCCGCAATGTTGGTTATGATATTTCAAAAATAGCAGTCCTGGTTCGCTTTTATTCAACATCTATACACGATCTGCAAGCAATAATCTGGCGATTATGCACTCTACGGGAGACTGGCGGACACTGGAGGGGTCCTTGAACCAGGGTCCAGCTGTGCTATCCTCTTTTTCTTCAAAGGTCAAGATTTAAGCTCTGTGTGGCCATGGGGGCGGTGTCGGCAGTCTTCCATCTTAGCGGCAGAGAGGCACGTTTGGCATTGCTGTCGAGCAAGGGGCCCTGCCTTTCTGTGAAAGGGCCCACTTGTCTCGGCATAAGCTGGACACCTGGAGTCACAGCGCAGGGGCTCTTTAGGCGATTGGCGAGAACTGGTGGGGTTCTGGTGCCACAGCGTTGACAGAAACACAGCAATTTCCTATTTCTTTTTTTTTTTCCGGCAGTGGTGCTCGCCGCCCGTTTCATCATTGCTGCCCTGTGCTCCCCAACATAATGTACATGCCAGAAACTGCCGCTGCCTCCAGGATTTTGTGATGTTGCGTTCTCAATCGATTCTGTATCAAATGTGTACCTGTGAAAAGTTGGACCCCAAAGCAGAGACACAGGAGGACTGATATTGAGAACAATTTAATGACAAAAACAGCACTGAACTAAAATAACGAAGACAAAAAAGTGACCTCGAGACAACAAGTACAACAATACAAAGTGAGAAAGTAAACTCAACACCAGAACAACACAACAAGTATAAGCAATTACCGTATTTTCCGGTCTATAAGGCGCACTTAAAATCTTTTTTTTTCCTCAAAACCCGGTGCCCCTAATGTAATGAATAAGCTTGGTTGAGCTTACCCACCTCGAAGCTATTTTATTTGGTACATGGTGTAATGATAAGTGTGACCAGTCAAACATAAGCGATACGTGTAGACTGCAATATAATGGCAGTCACACACAAAAGCTATGTGTAAACTACAATATGACTCAAGTAAAAAACACCAACATTTTATATGTCCCATTGAAAATATAAAACATTACACACGGCGCTCAAAAATCTATCAAAATGTTTTAGTACGACTTTGGTAAGCCATGAAGCCGCACCGCTTGATGTGTTTCAACATAGGAGTATTATTATGGTGTGTGTATAAGGTAAGACATATTATCTGGCGTTTTGTTTTGCAATGTTAATGCAAAAGCAACGTTCCTTACTTTCTGGTACCTGCTGATCTGTATTTGGGATCTGCATAATTCCTGAAAAATTGCGCCGGTCCGCCTTTGTAGTCCGTGCCGACACCGTAGTCGATATGCTTTTTCTTTTTCTCTATCTTCTTGTTATGGGACATTCATCCTCCGCTGTTGCCATTTCTAATATAAAGTAGTGTAAAGTTCTTACTTACTGTATATCTGTCAGTAAACTTGCCATGAAAGCGTTAAAACATACCGGTATAGTGAGTTTAAATTATTCACCTAAGGAACTTTAGTTATTAGAGAGTTCCGGTCGGACAGTTTTTCACGGATGAGGAGATGCTGCTCTGTTATTTTTTGAAGTAAAGTCTCAATGTCATTAAAACAGTTAGCTCCATCTTTTGACACTTCTTCCACTCAAACTCAAACTCAAACTCAAACTCCCGTCCTTGCACGCTACACCGCTACAACAAAGATGACGCTGCCGAAGGTGAGCCACGTAAATAAGACCGCCCACAAAACGGCGCATCCTGAAGCGACTGTCAGAAAGCGGCTTGAAGATGATCTGTAAAACATCATCTATGCAACATTTTGACCAAAGAACCACCATTACATGTTATTTAGACCACAAGGAAGTGTTTTATATTTAGAAAAAAATAATAACAATATGACTCCTTTAATGCGCCCTATAATTCGGCCCTTATATATGAAAAAAGATTTTAAAAAATAGGCCATTCATCGACAGTGCGCCTTATAATCCGGTGCGCCCTATGGTTCGGAAAATACGGTCATTAACCCTGTTTTTAAGTTTATTTCTGTGTTTTCCTATGTATCTTATGACTGCTTTTTAAAGGTTGTTTTAGCCGATATATTTTTTTTTCATTTTAATGATGAACACACAGTTGAAAACAGAAACGGTGAAGAAGGCGCTCAGCAAAGACAGTTCAAGCAGTTAAATTTAAACTAATGGAGAGTTAAAAGAAATCTAGCGTTACTTGAAAGGGAAACAAGTTGAATGGTTTCAGTTGTTTAATTTGTGTAAATGTACAAATGTGTAAGCATAAAATACGTATCCTAATGTACTATTTACTTTGTATGCTGAAATTGGTCATTGGACCTACTAAAGGCCATTTGACCATCATTTCTGCACCTTCATTTCAACCCTACTTGCCAACCTTGACACCTCTGAATTCATTGTGTTTATGTTGTGTTACGGTGCGGATGTTCTCCCGAAATATGTTTGGTGTGGTTTCACAGTGTGGCGCATATTTGTAACAGTGTTAAAGTTGTTTATACGGCCACCCTCAGTGTGACCTGTATGGCTGTTGATCAAGTATGTCTTGCAGTCACTTTCGTGTGTCTGTAGAAGCCGCATACAACATGTGACTGGGCCGGCACGCTGTTTGTATGGTGAAAAAGAGGACGCTAAAGACAGTGCCATCACGGCACGCCCTTAATATTGTTGTCCGGGTGAAAATCGGGAGAAATTCGGGAGAATGGTTGCCCCGGGAGATTTTCAGTAGGGGCACTGAAATTCGGGAGTCCCCCAAAAAAATCGGAGGGTTGGCAAGTATGATTTCAACTGAGCCGCTACACAATGACTTACAATAGCAGTAAGCAAGGGCACCATAGGTAGGGAAAGTTAGGACAATTTTGAGGATTGTGCATGGGACAATAGTTGTCCAGGGTGGCTGTTACGTTCCACGTAGTGGTGCTTTGTTTGTGTTTCTTCCCCTATTGTTTCTAAAGGTCACAATCTCGGACCACAATGGAAACAAGCCTTTTGGCTTTTTGTGCCATTCATTTGCCTTTTTAAAGCATTACATGGATTACATTCTTTAAGATGTCAATAAACTTCTCAATCAATCAATCATTCATTGCCTCTGCTGCCAATCAACCGGTTCCTGTTCCCAGCTGCTCATCATTTCACCTGCTAATCAGCCAGCCAATCCCGGTCCCACCATTCATCCTCCCATCCTGCTTAAAACCACCTGGATCAGGGTGACTTTGTTTTCTGCCATGCTGTGTTGTAGTTGTGTTTGTTTTAGTACCAATTTTTTTTAAGCTCTATGGCTTAACTTTTTTAGCCTGCTCAGTGGCCTTGCGGTTAGAGCAGGGGTGTCCAAAGTGCGGCCCGGGGGCCATTTGCGGCCCGCAGCTAATTGTTTACCGGCCCGCCACACATTCTGGAAATACTATTGTAAAAATAAAAAAGAACATTAAAAAAAGTGGAATGAGGTGAAATCTAACGAGAAAAAAGTTGCAATGTTGACACAAAAGCTGCCATGCAGGCTGTTTTTTTTTTCTTTTGTCTTTCTTTATTTTTATTTTTTTGCCATTGCTCCAAAAAAAATAATAATGACAAAAAATCCAGGTTATAATGAATTATTTTCAGGGCTCCAATTACTTCAAATATTTCACTTTAAAATGTTTTATGTGGTAAATATTGCATATATTATGTAGTAGCCATATAAAAACATCAATGTTTTCTTTGACAAAAGCGCATAAAACAAACAAAATAATTGTTCCAGCATAAAATCGACAGATATATCTGAAGTTGATCTCGTAACTTAAGTGTTGAAAGTTTAAAAAAAAAACGAATAAAAATCACTATCACTTTTGATCCCAAATATATTTAGTGATTTTTTATTTATCTTTTCATTGTGATTACTCAAAAATATGAAATAATTAAAATCAATGGTGTCCTGCATTATTGATATTTTAGGGCTCTAATGACCAAATACTGCATATTTCAGTTTTCCTATAAACAAACTAAGTTTTTTTTGACAGAAAAGCCATAAAACATTTTTTTTAAATTTGTATTACTTTAATATCAACTTGAAGTTGATATAGAGATCTACTGTAAGCATTGAATAATTTAAAAAAAATAATAATCTGACTTATTTTTAACATTTTAATGACTGAGACCCTTTATGGTCCCCGGGACCCCTAAAGGTAAAATAACTAAAAAATCCATATATTTTGTTATGGTTTGAAAATGAAAATTATCAAAATGGCCCCCACATGCTTTAATTTTTCCGTGTGCGGCCCTCAGTGGAAAAAGTTTGGACACCCCTGGGTTAGAGTGTCTGTCCTGAGATCGGTAGGTCGTGGGTTCATACCAAAGACTATAAAAAATGGCACCCATCAGCATCAAGGTTTGGAATTGGGGGTTAAATCACCAAAATGATTCCTGAGCGCTGTCACCGCTGCTGCTCACTGCTCCCCTCACCTCCTAGGGGGTGGAACAAGGGGATGGGTCAAATGCAGAGGGTAATTTCCCCCCACCTAGTGTGTGTGTGACTATCAGTGGTACTTTAACTTTAACTTGTGCCACCCGTTTTTTTGGTTCTTTGTTTTTTTTTACCTTTCAACTGTCCGTGTTTGGTAAGTATCTGTATGGTGTGCAGCCTAGTCTTGGGAAAGGTTAGACAGAGGCCTCTATACACTACACACGTAGAACTTGCTTGTGTGTAGAGACACCAGGCTTAGTGGTGGCTGTCACCCTTGTAGGTTTTGGACTCCCTCTTTGGCTAGAGTAGTTGGGTAGGTTTTTGGTTTATGCTAATTAAATAGCTTTAGTTAGTAAGCTTACCTTTCTTTGTCAGAGGTGTGTTTTGGTATTAAAGTTAAAGTACCACTGATAGTCACACACACTAGGTGTGGGGAAATTACCCTCTGCATTGTTTCACCCCCTGGGAGGTGAGGGGAGCAGTGAGCAGCAGCGGTGGCCGCGCTCGGGGATCATTTTGGTGATTTAACCCCCAATTCCAACCCTTGATGCTGGTAGGTAATGGTCCCATTTTTACAGTCTTTGGTATGACTCGGCTGGAGTTTGAACTCACGACCTACCAATCTCAGGGCGGACACTCTAACCACAAGGCCACTGAGTAGGTAGTTTTGTTCATTCTTTGGTCTTGTCAACCCCCCCCCCCCCCCCCTCCCATGGTTACCTTTCAATAACACTAGTTTTGTTTTCAATTCTTGGCTTTGTTGTCTTTAATATACACCTCATTTAGTTTATACACTCTCATGTTGCGTTCTCCTACGATCCCTAGACTCAGAGCCATCTGAGAACGTAACACTGTCCCAATATTTTTTTTCCATGGGGCCCAGAATTACTGGCGGCACCTCTGGTGTCAAGCAATGACACAGCGATGCTAAAAACCGCAAATACCAATATAGATATCAGGCATGAGCAGACGTAGACAGACAAAGAGAAAACAGTCTGGCGTCCGACAGAAGTGTCAGCAAGGCTTTCATGCACACAGGTGCCGACCGACGGCTGGGCCCAAGAACACCAAACAAGGGAAGTGCAAGAACAAAGCAGAGAGAGGAAAACATTACCTTTTTTCCCCTCTCATCTTTGTGGCGCCCCCTAAGGAATGTCGCCCTGGCATATCTAAAATATCTAAAAGAGCGACTGAGTGCATGTCAAGATACACTAAGCTGTAAAATTATTCTTATATTGTGTGATATCTTCTTCAAATACTTAGGGCTAGAGATGTCCGATTATATCGGGCTACCGATATTATCGGCCGATAAATGTTTTAAAATGTAATATCGGAAATTATCGGTATCGGTTTCAAAAAGTAAAATTTTTGACTTTTTAAAACGCCGCTGTACGTAATGGTACACGGACATAGGGAGAAGTACAGAGTGCCAATAAACCTTAAAGGCACTGCCTTTGCGTGCCGGCCCAATCACATAATACCTACGGCTCTGAGGGTGGCTGTATAAACAACTTCAACACTGTTACAAATATGCGCCACACTGTGAACCCACACCAAACAAGAATGACAAACACATTTCGGGAGAACATCCGCACTGTAACACAACATAAACACAACAGAACAAATACCCAGAAACCCTTGCAGAACTAACTCTTCCAGGATGCTACAATATACACCCCCCCCCACCCCCCCGCTACCCCCTCCCCACCTCAACCCCGCCCACCTCAACCTCCTCATGCTCTCAGCATGTCCCTAATTCCAAGCTGCTGTTTTGAGGCATGTTAAAAAAAAGAATGCACGTTGTGACTTCAATAATAAATATGGCAGTGCCATGTTGGCATTTTTTTCCATAACTTGAGTTGATTTATTTTGGAAAACCTTGTTACATTGTTTAATGCATCCAGCGGGGCATCACAACAAAATTAGGCATAATAATGTGTTAATTCCACGACTGTATGTATCGGTATCGGTTGATATCGGAATCGGTAATTAAGAGTTGGACAATATCGGAATATTAGATATCGGCAAAAAAGCCGTTATCGGACATCTCTACTTAGGGCCCTATTCTCCCATGTGCTTAAGTGAAAAAAGACAAATTTTGGCTGCACATCTCGACTAAGTCTGTCACTGCGCGCTTTCATCCAAGATGCGTACTATGGGTGCGGCAACTCTTCAATGTGGGCATTCCCTGTCAAATCTGGCCTTCTGCATATTCTCCTATCGACTTCCAGGGGCCTCTTTTTCTATTTTTTGAAAAACCTTGTGGTCAACAAAACATGTAATGATGGTTCTTTGGTTTAGCACAGATTTTGATTTAAAGACCTATCTTCAAACCACTTTTAGCCACTTTGTTAAATGCTGTCAGGCTTGTTACTGACATTTTGGTTATGTTTGGGTTTTCCTCTGTGTTTGTGTGTATTTCCTGCATGTCTCCCTGAGCGCTCGTTTCCCTCACCTGTCCCTGATTGGCAGCCCGGCACACCTGGTTGCAATTGTCAATCCGGGCTACTATTTATGCCTACCTCGCCCTCCAGTCAGGGCTCAATGATTGTATCCTGTATTCTGTTGCCTGTTTCCTGTAACCTGTTTCCTGGTTCCTGTGGACTTTTTCCTGTTTCCTGTAACCTGTGATTCTGTTTCCTGGTTCCTGTTGACTTTTTTCTATTTCCTGTTGCCTGTTTCCTGGTTCTTGTTTCCCTTGCATGTGCATTTGTTTTTTGTTTTTTTTACATTAAAGTCATGTTTTCTTGCGCTACGCCTGCCATCTCTCATCTCGAGGACACTTGGCCTGGCGGCCCACCGCCATTCCTCCCTCCACCCTCCCTTGGTTTGGAACTTTTTGTTAAAACTTAAAACGTCTGGTATCCGTTATAGAAATGGGGACTACTGTCAGGCTTGTTACTGACAGTTTGGTTATGTTTAGGTTTTCCCCTGTGTTTGTGTTTATTTCCTGTCAGCACTCTTATTTTGGTTACATTTCATGCATGTTTACCTGAGCGCTCGTTTCCCTCACCTGTCCTTGATTGGCAGCCCGGCACACCTGGTTGCAATTGCCAATCCGGCTACTATTTATGCCTGCCTCACCCTCCAGTCAGGGCTCTATGATTGTATCCTGTATTCTGTTGCCTGTAACCTGTTTCCTGGTTCCTGTGGACTTTTTCCTGTAACCTGTTATTCTGTTTCCTGGTTCTTGTTGACATTTTCCTGGTTCCTGCTGCCTGTTTCCTGGTTCTTGTTTTCCCTGCATGTGCACTTGTTTTTTTTTTTTTACATTAAAGTCATGTTTTCTTGCGCTACGCCTGCCATCTCTCATCTCGGGGACACTAGGCCTGGCGGCCCACCGCCATTCCTCCCTCCACCCTCCCTTGGTTTTGAACTTTTTGTTAAAACTTAAAACGTCTGTTATCCATTATAGAAAGGGGGACTATTGACCGGCACACCTGGTTGCAATTGCCAATCCGGCTACTATTTATGCCTACCTCGCCCTCCAGTCAGGGCTCGATGATTGTATCCTGTATTCAGTTGCCTGTTTCCTGTAACCTGTTTCCTGGTTCCTGTGGACTTTTTCCTGTTTCCTGTAACCTGTTATTCTGTTTCCTGGTCCCTGTTGACTTGTTCCTATTTCCTGTTGCCTGTTTCCTGGTTCTTGTTTTCCCTGCATGTGCACTTATTTGTTTTTTTTACATTAAAGTCATGTTTTCTTGCGCTACGCCTGCCATCTCTCATCTCGAGGACATTTGGCTTGGCGGCCCACCGCCATTTCTCCCCCCACCCTCCCTTGGTTTTGAACTTTTTGTTAAAACTTAAAACGCCTGGTATCCATTATAGGAAGAGGGGCTACTGTCAGGCTTGTTACTGACAGTTTGGTTATGTTTGGGTTTTCCTCTGTTTGTGTTTATTTCCTGTCAGCGCTCTTATTTTGGTTCCATTTCCTGCATGTTTACCTGGGCGCTCGTTTCCCTCACCTGTCCCTGATTGGCAGCCTGGCACACCTGGTTGCAATTGCCAATCAGGCTACTAATTGTGCCTACCTCGTCCTCCAGTCAGGGCTCGTTGATTGTATCCCGTTGCTTGTTGCCTGTTGCCTGTTGCCTGTTTCCTGTAACCTGTTATCCTGGTTCCTGTTGCCTGTTTCCTGTTTTCCCTGCATGTGCACTTACCAGTTGTACTATTTGTTTTTTTACATTAAAGTCATGTTTTCCTGCGCTACGCCTGCCATCTCTGCATCTTGGGGTTCAAGACCGACAGTAGTCCCTGACAAGATGCAAATGAACCCCTCCTCCCCCCGCCTTCCACGCTCACTGAACCGTCGTCCGTCGTAGTTTGTAGCTTGTCAACAATAAGCCAAAGCTACAAACTACGCTACGAGCTACATCGCTAACATAATAACCTTACACCTCCATCGCCATAAACAGTTGGCACTGGCCCGCAATTAAAGTCGTTTTTAGCAAAAATCATTCTATATATTGCCAGATGTTGGTGAAGCTGTGGTCCGTAGAAGGCTAAGCTACAAGTCACACTACAAATAGGGCTAACATTGCAAACATTTCTAACCTACTGTTATCACTTACCATTTTATTGTCCCCTCAATTACAATAAATAGTAGGCACTGACTCCGCCATTAAAAATAGCTTTTGGGAAAATCCATATTAATCTGGCTGCAGGTTTGTGGAGCAGGAATTTTCGAAGTGGTTGGCACACCCGACCAGAGACCTCCTACCAGTCGAAGGCACATTGCCGCAAAACATAAAAGTTAGCGAGGCATTTCTTACTTCTTCAGATGAAGCTGGAGGTGTGGATAGCAACCTGTGTTGGTTAATACCACCAATAACAGATCGTTTGTGTTCATCAGGTCGTATTTTGGGCATGTTATTATGCGGACTACAAATTCTGGTAAGTAGAATAAAAGTGGCGTACGTGCGTACATTAGCTATCTACCGATACCAAAAAAACTCTACCATGAATGAATATATCTGCTGACATATGGAGGAAGTATGAAGGAAGGCAAGATTGTTTTATAAACATCTCTCCAATGCCTCCATGGTTTAAAGTTAAAGTTAAGTTAAAGTACCAATGATTGTCACACAATTCAATTGTTTCAAATGCAATAATACATATATGTGATGATAACTTGAAATACAAAATAAAGCATATAAATGTAGGGGAAGAACAAGAAGTCAACTATATTAACCTTGTAGATTGTTATAGTAACAATTTTAAGCATAACTTCAAGCGCGCAAAAAAAAGGGATAATGGGGCCCTGTTTTTTTTTTAACTTCCCTTCGTAATTATTCATGTTTAATTTCATGTATAGCGTATTCTCAGAGGGCCAATAAAAATCTAACTGTGGGCCCCGTACTTTGGACAGCTCTCCATTGCTCGCATCAGGCAGAAGGAGGCTGAAGTGGAGGTATAGAGCACACGCAGCCTTAATTGTCTGCAGAGCCCATCTGCTCCCTCCTTTTTTGCGTCCTCGATTTTACTCACATCTCAATCACGGTCATGCCTCGGAGGTATCGGGTTGTTATGCGTCTCCGCGGCGAGGAAGAACATCATTAGAGTCCCTCAAACAGCGACAGTAATGAACAAACCCCCCACACGTCCATGTCCTTACATCATGAAATACCTCATTCAATTGCTCCTAGATTAGCTGTGTCAGCAAAAAAAAAAAAAAAAAAAAAAGCTCCTATAAAAACAGTAGCAGATAGAGATGACCAAGGACCCAGATGTTACCTTTCTCCGGCATCCGTTTGGGATATTGAGGCATTGCCCAGGGAGGAGGGTGCACCTGTTCCAGGACACCCAAAGGCGGCTGTTTTGTCACTCTGACAATGTTTTATAAAAGGCAGAGGAAGCTCGGAAGCACGGCTATATATCTCCAGCTATTACATTGGGGCTACAAAAAAAAAAAGGAAAGAAAGGGTTGAAATGAAGTGAAATATAGTTGTGGCTCAAAGGGAAGAAAAGAACAGAGTCTAAAGAGGGATGGCGGCGTCTCCTTGGGAGCCTGCAGGGGCTGTGCTCCAAATCAAAGACAGATGAGCCGCCGTCGCAGACACTAAACCGCATCATACTGCGAGCAAAGCGGTGAAGAGAAGAAGATATGTGGTCGGGAGTGAGACGTCTTTAGAGAGGAAGTCTCCCTCCACCGCTGATGATATTAGTTTGGAGGAACAAGGAGGAATTAGACGCCTGCAGGAAAGAAAGGTAAAAGTCCAAACTCAAACTAATAAGCTGTCATGTGGATGGGCGGGCCCGAAACACGACTTGGAGTTATTGCCGGGGACCTGATGGCATAAGAATTACAGTACATGGATCATATCTGGATCGATAGGTAGACAAAGTCATTACGGAGGGGTTCAAAGTCTCCCTATGGGGCTGCAAGCAGGGACACAGGCTTGCTATTCATCACCATGGCAATGCTTTACACACTTTAACACAGTGTTTTTCAACCACTGTGCTGCGGCACACTAGATTCAGTCTGGTGTGCCGTGGGAGATTATCTAATTTCACCTTTTTGGGTTAAAAATATTTTTTGCAAACCAGTAGTTATAGTCTGCAAATGATTTGTTGTTGTTGCTGTCTAGAGCTCGGCAGAGTAACCGTGTAATACTCTTCAATCAATCAATCAATGTTTACTTATATAGCCCTAAATCACGAGTGTCTCAAAGGGCTGCACAAGCCACAACGACATCCTCGGCTCAGATCCCACATCAGGGCAAGGAAAAACTCAACCCAATGGGATGACAATGAGAAACCTTGGAGGGGACCGCGGATCTGGGGATCCCCCCACCCCCCTGGGCGACCGGTGCAATGGACGTCGAGTGGGTCTAGTATAATATTGTGAGAGTCCAGTCCATAGTGGATCTAACATAATAGTGTGAGAGTCCAGTCCATAGTGGATCTAACATAATATTGTGAGAGTATAGGCCATAGTGGATCTAACATAATAGTGTGAGAGTCCAGTCCATAGTGGATATAACATAATAGTGTGAGAGTCCAGTCCATAGTGGATCTAACATAATATTGTGAGAGTACAGTCCATTGTGGATCTAACATAATAGTGTGAGAGTCCAGTCCATAGTGGATCTAACATAATATTGTGAGAGTACAGTCCATAGTGGATCTAACATAATAGTGTGAGAGTCCAGTCCATAGTGGATCTAACATAATAGTGTGAGAGTATAGTCCATCGTGGATATAACATAATAGTGTGAGAGTCCAGTCCATAGTGGATCTAACATAATAGTGTGAGAGTCCAGTCCATAGTGGATCTAACATAATATTGTGAGAGTACAGTCCATAGTGGATCTAACATAATAGTGTGAGAGTATAGTCCATAGTGGATATAACATAATAGTGTGAGAGTCCGGTCCATAGTGGATATAACATAATAGTGTGAGAGTCCAGTCCATAGTGCATCTAACATAATATTGTGAGAGTACAGTCCATAGTGGATCTAACATAATATTGTGAGAGTACAGTCCATAGTGGATCTAACATAATATTGTGAGAGTACAGTCCATAGTGGATCTAACATAATATTGTGAGAGTACAGTCCATAGTGGATCTAACATAATAGTGTGAGAGTCCAGTCCATAGTGGATCTAACATAATAGTGTGAGAGTACACTCCATAGTGGATCTAACATAATATTGTGAGAGTACAGTCCATAGTGGATCTAACATAATAGTGTGAGAGTCCAGTCCATAGTGGATATAACATAATAGTGTGAGAGTCCAGTCCATAGTGGATCTAACATAATATTGTGAGAGTACAGTCCATAGTGGATCTAACATAATAGTGTGAGAGTCCAGTCCATAGTGGATATAACATAATAGTGTGAGAGTATAGTCCATCGTGGATATAACATAATAGTGTGAGAGTCCAGTCCATAGTGGATCTAACATAATATTGTGAGAGTACAGTCCATAGTGGATCTAACAAAATAGTGTGAGAGTCCAGTCCATAGTGGATCTAAAATAATATTGTGAGAGTACAATCCATAGTGGATCTAACATAATATTGTGAGAGTCCAGTCCATAGTGGATCTAACATGATAGTGTGAGAGTCCAGTCCATAGTGGATCTAACATAATAGTGTGAGAGTCCAGTCCATAGTGGATATAACATAATAGTGTGAGAGTATAGTCCATCGTGGATATAACATAATAGTGTGAGAGTCCAGTCCATAGTGGATCTAACATAATATTGTGAGAGTACAGTCCATAGTGGATCTAACAAAATAGTGTGAGAGTCCAGTCCATAGTGGATCTAACATAATATTGTGAGAGTCCAGTCCATAGTGGATCTAACATGATAGTGTGAGAGTCCAGTCCATAGTGGATCTAACATAATAGTGTGAGAGTCCAGTCCATAGTGGATCTAACATAATAGTGTGAGAGTCCAGTCCATAGTGGATCTAACATAATAGTGTGAGAGTCCAGTCCATAGTGGGGCCAGCAGGGGATCATCTTCAGTGGAGACAAGTCAGCAGCGCAGAGACGTCCCCAACTGATGCACAGATGAGTGGTCCACCCTGGGTCCCGACTTTGGACAGCTAGCGCGTCATCTGTGGTCACCGAATCTGTGCCCCCCCCCCCTCTCTCTCCACGAAGGAGAGGGGGGCAGAGCAGAAAAGAAACGGCAGATCAACTGGTCTAAAGGGGGGGTCTATTTAAAGGCTAGAGTATACAAATTAGTTTTAAGATGGGATACTCTTCCATATCAGTAGGTGGCAGCCGGTAGCTAATTGCTTTGTAGATGTCGGAAACAGCGGGAGGCAGTATGCATGTAAAAAGGTGTCCAATGCTTAAACCAGTGGTTCTTAACCTTGTTGGAGGTACCGAACCCCACCAGTTTCATATGCGCGTTCACCGAACCCTTCTTTAGTGAAAAATAAAACGTTTTTTCTTAATTTAATCTTAATTTGTAAATATTAATCATGAAATGATGTTATTATATTAAAGAAATACTAATAAAGATCTGTGATGAGGTGGCGACTTGTCCAGAGTGTACACTGCCTTCCGCCCGAATGCAGCTGAGATAGCCTCCAGCACCCCCCGCGACCCCAAAAGGGACAAGCGGTAGAAAATGGATGGATGGACTAATAAAGATATATTTTACAAACAGAAAGTTACAGGAATGTACACATGATCCCATGTTTACATCTCATTGTGCAACATGTGAATGTGTTAGTGGGACCTAAATGCGATATCTGAAAGGGGTACAAATTATTTCCAAAGCTCATGAAAAACAATATTTTTTGTTATTGTCATTGTAAGTGGGCCAAAACACTTATATTAGAAAATAATCCCATGGAAATGACTGCTGTCATTTGATTATAATAATAAAACATTTAACTTGTTATTTAGTCAGGTTTGGGACTGGTGGGCTGCTGGTGTGGCCACAGTGCATGTGCACGTCTGACGTCGCTCACATGTGCTCCACTGAATGCTTTTTGCGTTTGCTCAAGCATATGGAAAATTAGAGGGAACATTGTTTGGGGGTATCCATAATACGCCGACAGGGAGGTTTTTATTTACACGATGAGTCGGGTGTGTCGTGACCTATGCGGCGGAGGCTTCGTCGAACCCTTGAGGCTGACTCACTGAACCCCTAGGGTTCGATCGAACCCAGGTTAAGGACCAGTGACTTGAACCAAAAATAAACAAAAGGCAAGTGCCTCTAAGAAAAGGCATTGAAGCTTAGGGAAGGCTATGCAGAACGAAACTGAAACTGAACTGGCTACAAAGTAAACAAAAACAGAATGCTGGACGACAGCAAAGACTTACTGTGGAGCAAAGACTTACTGTGGAGCAAAGACGGCGTCCACAATGTACATCCGAACATGACATGACACAACAATGTCCCCACTAAGAAGGATAAAAACTGTAACGATCGCGTCGCATTGTGATGCGGGGTTCGTTCTCCCAAGATGCAGACGAACAAAAAACAAAAGCGTGCTCATAGCACGGGAGGCAAAGCTAAGGGGGCTAGCGTGGGAGCTAGCATACAAAAAGAGCCTAGCGTGGAAGCTAGCATACTAAAGGAATCAAAATACCGTCGTCAACTGTTGCGTGTAGCAAACTAGGAAGCCAGACAGTGTGTGGCAAGCAAGGTGAATAAATAGCACTATGGTTAGTGCCTGGCAGCAGGTGAGCATCCCAGACACTAATCAGAGGCAGCTGCAACCAATCGGCACCCATGGTAACAGAAAACAAACCCAGGGGTGCACAAAACAGGAACTGAGGGAGTCCAAAACCAAACAGAACTTGATCCGGGCAACGAATCATAACAAAAACAACTGAAATATTCTTGATTGCTGAAACAAAGTAGATGCAGGAAATATCGCTCAAAGGAAGACATGAAACTGCTACAGGAAAATACCAAAAAAAGGGAAAAAGCCACCAAAATAGGAGCGCAAGACAAGAACTAAAACACTACACACAGGAAAACAGCAAAAAAGTCCAAATAAGTCACGGCGTGGTGTGACAGGTGGTGAGAGTACACCTACTTTGAGACAAGAACTATATTGATGCATGCTTGGTTATGGTTTAAAGTCCATCCATCCATCCATTTTCTACCGCTTGTCCCTTTCGGAAGTCATATCCAACAATTGCGATTTTTTTACTGTCAACTGAGTTTTGTTTTTTAATGATTCTTGCTGGTGGTGTGCCTCCGGATTTTCTCAACGCAAAAAAATGTGCTTCGGCTCAAAAAAAGGTTGAAAATCACTGCTTTAACACAAAAAAAAAGGTGGGGGAGCTGCGGGGCCTTTATTTTGCTTGTCGCTCTTACTTCCAAAGCTATCCGTTGCGGCTGCATCGATTGTCCGGGCCGTGCACATTGTCACACCCTATGAAGGATGCAAGCATGGCGGGCGTTTACAGGTAAGCTAAATGTCTCGGCGGGCGTCCATAACTCAGCCTTTTGTCCTTCCCTGCTCCCTGTCTTTTGCAGCAAAGCGATGGGGAGCACCGGCAGGGCAGCATCGATCCTGGCTGTGCGCGGAGAAATTAGGCATGAAATTAAAGCTCACATCACCCGATCCACTGTTATTTATCCTCAGAGGAGATTGTGATGATGATGATGATAATGGCATCCGCATCATGGATGATAACAGGACAGACGGGGGGGAGAGAGAGAGGGAGAAGGTCTTCCACCTGCATCCTCGCCTGGTGCCACTGACCCGCCATCATTTATACTGCCAGGGCCCGAGTGCAAGGTTAGCGCCGGCCCCGGACCCCATCCATCACTGCCGCGCTGGACGGGAAGAGGATGGGGGTCAACGCCGCTCACAGCCAGCCGCTGCTGATGAGAGAGTATTTATAGATCAGGGAGGAACAGACGTGTCCTTGCTGCGCGTTTTTTAAAAAAAATCTTTTTTCACAAGCAAAAAATGACAAAATAATAGTCAGATCATTACCTGAACTATATGATGTACAGTAATGTCGCAATAGCTACTGTGGTGTTGTCATCAGTGACGTAATGAGCTAAAAAGCCAGCAGAGGGCGCTCATTGTCAACACATCAACACTCACTAAAATGCACCCAAATGGGTTTAAAAACCAGCCATCAATCAATCTTGAAAAGAGAAAGTTCTAACATTAGGCTTCATGTTTGTTGACAACATGTTATTTATATAGATTTGTATTATATTATCAATTATCATACAATGTTATAGTGTATTACAGTCGTCCCTCCCCACATGGCAATTCAAATATTGCAAATTCACCACAATTTTTTTTTTTTTTTTTCCAAATTCAACAAAAGTTTCAACAAGAATTTTCAAACATGGCTAAATCAACTAGTTATTTACTACCATTGGCCAGTGGAGGAGAGCAAAGAAATCAGAGCGCACTGTTCAGTATTGTGGCCACTGATTGGCTCATCTTCAGGCATCTTTATTATATTCGATTTAGAAAAGTTTAAAAGGTGACTAGAAGGTATTTTATGTCTAGAGCAGGGGTGTCCAAACTTTTTCCACTGAGGGCCGCACACGGAAAAATTAAAGCATGTGGGGGCCATTTTGATATTTTTCATTTTCAAACCATAACAAAATATATGGATTTTTTATTTATTTTACCTTTAGGGGTCCCGGGGACCATAAAGGGTCTCAGTCATTAAAATGTTAAAAATAATTCAGATTATTATTTTTTGTAAATTATTTAACGCTTACAGTAAATCTCTATATCAACTTCAAGTTGATATAAAGTAATACAAAAAAAAAAAAGTTCTATGGCTTTTCTGTCAAAAACAACTTAGTTTTTATTATGGTAAAACTGAAATATGCAGTATTTAGTAATTAGAGCCCTAAAAGATCAATAATGCAGGACACCATTGATTTTAATTATTTCATATTTTTGAGTAATCACAGTGAAAAGATAAATAAAAAATCACTAAATATATTTGGGATCCAAAAGGTGCCCCACTCATAAAGTGATACATTTTTATTAGGTTGTTCTTTTACTTTCAACACTTAAGTTACAAGATCAACTTCAGATATATCTGTCGATTTTATGCTGGAACTATTATTTTGTTTGTTTTATGCGCTTTTGTCTAAGAAAACGTTGATGTTTTTATATGGCTACTATACAATATATGCAATATTTACCACATAAAATATTTTAAAGTGAAATATTTGAAGTAATTGGAGCCCTGAAAATAATTAATTATAACATGGATTTTTTGTCTTTTTTTTTTTTTTTTTTGAGCAATGGCAAAAAAAGAAAAATAAAGAAAGACAAAAGAAAAGAAAAAAACAGCCTGCATGGCAGCTTTTGTGTCAACATTGCAACTTTTTCTTGTTAGATTTCACCTCATTCCACTTTTTTTAATGTTCTTTTTTTATTTTTACAATAGTATTTCCAGAATGTGTGGCGGGCCGGTAAACAATTAGCTCCGGGCCGCAAATGGCCCCCGGGCCGCACTTTGGACATCCCTGGTCTAGAGTGCTCTCATGGACACTGGCCGAGAGTTAGTGGGCGGCAGAGGGTGGAGTTGGCTCTCTTGGTTGCTTTTTTGTGTCTGCTCCTGTCTCTGGCCATGCTCCTCCCACCCCAGCAGACGATGGCGTGGAACACTGCAGGGGCCACCACAGTGTATATGTTTTTTGTTGTGTTTTTTTTTGTTGTTGTTTTTTTTTGTTGTTGTTTTTTTGTTTTGTGGCTGTGTGTAGAAGTGGCTGGTTGCATCAGCTCTGCTCTTTTAATGTCTTTTATGTCCTTTGTGTTCTTTGAGTTTTCCTTCTTACACACATGTTTATGTGTGCTATGGCTATGAGTTGTTTTATTTCCTTGGCCTCAGCCTGGACCCCCTCTCTAGGGGCCCAGCCTTGGACAGAATATTTTACCTGTTTCTCACCTTTTTTGTAAGGGGCGCCGGAAGTTGGCAACCCTGTCAGCGATAATGTTCTGTCTCCCAGTAATGTTTGTCTGCTCTTGAATGGGATTGTTTTGAAAATCTTAATTTCCCCTCAGGGATTATTAAAGTATTTCTGATTCTGATTCTGATGTTGTTGAAGAACATATTTACACTGTGTAAACAGCTTTTTGTGAACATATTTGATTTATAATTATTGATTCCTATTCGCGGACATGTATTGTATATGTGTATATATATATTTGCATATATGTATACCTGTACTATATATAGTACAGGACTCACCTTCTCATTCAATGTGTTTTCTTTATTTTCATGACTATTTACATTGTACATTGTCACTGAAGGCATCAAAACTATGAATGAACACATATGGAGTTATGCACTTAACAAAAAAAGGTGAAATAACTGAAAACATGCTTTGTATAGGAGTGTCTTCAAAATAGCCACCCTTTGCTCTGATTACTGCGTTGCACACTCTTGGCATTCTCTCGATGAGCTTCAAGAGGTAGTCACCTCAAACGGCTTTCACTTCACAGGTGTGCTTGAAGCTCATCGAGAGAATGCAAAGAGTGTGTGTTTTCTTATTGTTAATTTTGATATTTGAAAATCAAAATAAACAAATACATTGTTTAGAATTTTTTCCTAATAATCTAAAACAGACCCGGGCATTCTGCGGCCCGCGGGCCACATCCGGCCCTTTGTGCGTCCCTGTCCGGCCCGCGTGAGGCCAATCATAAATTACAAAATACATTTAAAAAAGTATCTATGTCGAGTGTGCAATACAATTGTGCTGCTTTTATTTTGAAAAGTGTTATTTATGGGCGTATGTCCGTGTGTAACCTGTGAGTGAAGGTGCACAGCGACAAGTGATGCACGGTTTACACCCGAGACGCTAAAAAGAGAAAAGTTGATGACGAATGCCGTGTTTTCAACAAGACATGGACTGCCAAGCAACGTTCCCTCAATTGAGCACTGCTCAAGCGTCCTCTGCGCACAGCAAATATATGCCGCGCACCAAATCAAATCCCATCTGAATTCTAAACAAAATAAACACATTTATTCTGTGTAATTTTGCAATGCAACTTTGAGTGACAGTGACAACAAGCGGCCCTAACGGTGTTCGTCAACACCGTTCAATTGAACACCGTTCAATTATTGTAACGTCTATCGAGATGCTTCGAGGACAGGAATTATATCGATCACTTTATTGAGCAAAACTGTTTATATTCGGCCATAACCACACCAAAAACATGAGTAAAACACTTCTATCTCGAAAAACTAGTCATTTTCTGCCGTACAAACCAGGCCAAAACCAACTTGTCATCTGTCACCAACACGCATACCACTAAACCACTGGTGCGTTTAAGGCCACACAAAAAGTCGGACAACTCAAACACCACACAAAGTTACACTATGACTCCTCAGTCATACGTGTGCTTATTTTACTGTCATTTATTATTAATGTTAATTTATTTATATTAATCATGGAATGCTGTTACTAGAGAAAGTTACAGGAATGCACATTTCATCCTATGCTTACATTTCATTGTGCAACATGAGGATGTTTAAGGGGAACTAAATGTGATCTCTGAAAGGGGTACAAATGATTTCCAAAGCAGTGATTTTGGTATAAAGTTAAGTTAGGTTAAATGAAAGTATTATTATTATTATGAATTATTATTAATTATTATTATTATTATTATTATTTATCTTACGGTATATATCAAAAATAATATTGAGCAAAATTTAATTGAAATATTGTCGATGTGGCCCTCCAGCAGTGCTCGGGTTGCTCATGCGGCCCCCGGTAAAAATTAATTGCCCACCCCTGATCTAAAACAATAATTTAGATACATTAAGGTTTGAGTCCAATAATATTTAAATAATTTACTTGGCTTAAAAAAGGACAAAAGGAAAAAAAAATGATGCATTGAGTCTTTCAACACATGCCCCTTGTACTTAAGCCAATTGTCTCTTCTAAAAACCGAATTGTGTCCCTGGAACCAATACATTAAAACTGTGAGCCACAGTGGACGGTGACTTTGTCAAAGCAAATTTCCTATTACATATTTGACATCTGTGACAGAGACGGAGCAGGATATGGCTAGGAATAAATTTGTGGTAAAATCCCATATGAAGCGCCCTGTCGTCCGTTGATTGACATTTTACGACTCTTCCCCCACATGCACAGTGGGTGATCTGCGTATAAGGAGGGGTGGCCCTGACACTGGCTTTTAGGAGGTTAAAATGTCAATGCAAGGATCTGCCAATGTGTATACACTGGTCCAAGTTCCTCTAACAGTGTTTTGTTATCATATTTAATATGCTGCAAAAATGTTAAAGTCTTTCCCACGTTTCGAACTGAACACTGAACTCGGGGGAGTTCATTGAATGATGACACTTGCACCTACAGCGATGATCGCGCCATCAAACCCCTTTTCAGGTCAAGTAGCCATTAAAACAATGGCTAATAAAGGAGCAAAAAGATTAGTAAGTAGGCGTGGATGTACTGTAAACATGGTGGACCAGTCGGATATAGTGCAGTCACTCACTAAGTGGCGAGAATGTCTTTAGCGACACCCCTCAGCCCCCACTTATACCCGGTCTCCTGTTACACCCTCCCCACTCAAATGGCCCTTCTTAGGACACGAAGGTCGGCATGGGGGGTAGTCGGGGGTGTTTGATCGATAAGCGCCACCCTCCCTCAGCCCTGCACTGACAGCTTCTGTCAAGCATCCAGCGGGACTCGTATCCCTTGCCACCCTCCACCTTCCCAGCCCCCACTTTGAAGGAGAACTGTCACTCGCGGCCGCTGTCACATACCAATCAGGTGCTTTCAACGCACTGATAGTGTGCCAAGGAATTTCACCAGGACTGTTTTCCTCACTGTAAGGAGGGGTGGAGCATGCCAGTGTGTGTGTGTGTGTGTGTGTGTGTGTGTGTGTGTGTGTGTGTGTGTGTGTGTGTGTGTGTGTGTGTGTGTGTGTGTGTGTGTGTGTGTGTGTGTGTGTGTGTGTGTGTGTGTGTGTGTGTGTGTGTGTGTGTGTGTGTGCGGTGTGCTGTTGAAAGTTTGCACAGGATAGCTGTTTTGTATTTCAAGCAGCAGAAAAACAAGATCCAACCGTTTCAACCTAACATTGTATTCCATCCATCCATCCATCCTTTTTCTACCGTTTGTCCCGTTGATTAATTTTATGAGATAGTAAATTGACCTGCTCAGATAAGTTATGTGGTTGGAAATCACATTTTCATAGAGTTTTAAGTAGGAAAAAATGTAAATCCAATTAATCCGACTCGGGATATATATTGTTAGGTATATTATTGGTAGATATTGTCGTTATTTATCGATACCTATAGAAATATCGATATTCCTTAACTATATTGGTATTCATTGGAACTCTTATCGGTACTATATGTACAAAACCCAAAACCAGTGAAGTTGGCACGTTGTGTAAATGGTAAATGTTTTTGACTAATTGTTTGTTGTTGTGCTAAATGAGTATTTTCAACCTTAAGATTTTACAGAATATGTAAGAGGATTCTATTTAACTAATGACACCACCTACAGCCCAATTAAAACCAATTTTAGCCCACCTTACGGAGTCACTTCTTTTAATCAGTCAAGTCTTCAGGATTTAAAATTCAAAAGTTATAAGGTTTGACTTAACTACTCTCTTTACATTTGGGACTCATATGGCATTATAAATAACAGTGAGACTTAATTATTTTATAATTAAATATGTCAATAATGTTTTAATTGGTCATACATACTCTTCAATTTACAAAACTCAAAACCAGTGAAGTTGGCACGTTGTGTAAATGGTAAATAAAAACAGAATACAATGATTTGCAAATCCTTTTCAACCTATATTCAATTGAATAGACTGCAAAGACAAGATATTTAACGTTCAAACTGGTAAGCATTGTTATTTTTTGCAAATATTAGCTCATTTGGAACTTGATGCCTGCAACATGTTTCAAAAAAGCTGGCACAAGTGGCAAAAAAGACTGAGAAAGTTGAGGAATGCTCATCGAACACTTATTTGGAACATCCCACAGGTGAACAGACTAATTGGGAACAGGTGGGTGTCATGATTGGGTATAAAAGCAGCTTCCATGAAATGCTCAGTCATTCACAAACAAGGATGGGGTGAGGGTCACCACTTTGTGAACAAATGCGTGAGCAAATTGTCCAACAGTTTAGGATCAACATTTCTCAACGAGCTATTACAAGGAATTTAGGGATTTCACTATCTATGGTCCGTAATATCATCAAAAGGTTCAGAGAGTCTGGATAAATCACTGCACATAAGCAATGATATTACGGACCTTTGATCCCTCAGGGGGTACTGCATCAAAATGCGAGATCAGGGTGTAAAGGATATCACCACATGGGCTCAGGAACACTTCAGAAAACCACTGTCAGTAACTACAGTTCGTCGCTACATATCTAAGTGCAAGTTAAAACTCTACTATGCGAAGCAAAAGCCATTTATCAACAACACCCAGAAACTCCGCCGGCTTCGCTGAGCCCAAGCTCATCTAAGATGGACTGATGCAAAGTGGAAAAGTGTTCTGCGGTCTGACGAATCCACATTTCAACTTGTTTTTCGAAACTGTGGGCGTCGTGTCCTCCGGACCAAAGAGGAAAAGAACAATCCGTACTGTTATAGGCGCAAAGTTCAAAAGCCAGCCTCTCTGTGATGGTATGGGGGTGTATTAGTGCCCAAGGAATGGGTAACTTACACATCTGTGAAGGCACAATTAATGCTAAAAGGTACATACAGGTTTTGGAGCAACATATGTTGCCATCCAAGCAACGTATTTTTCATGGACGCCCCTGCTTATTTCAGCAAGACAATGCCAAGCCACAATCTGCACGTGTTACAACAGCGTGGCTTCGTAGTAAAAGAGTGCGGGTACTAGACTGGCCTGCCTGTAGTCCAGACCTGTCTCCCATTGAAAATGTGTGGCGCATTATGAAGCCTAAATTTTATTTTTTTATATTTTTTTTCCCATAAAGAAATACAATCATGTGTGCTTACGGACTGTATCCCTGCAGACTGTATTGATCTATATTCATATATAATGTATATATTTTGTTTTTTATGTTGATTTAAATTTTTAAAAAAATTAATAAATATTTTTATTTTTATTTTTATTTATTTTTTTTTCTTAATTCTTGCGCGGCCCGGTACCAATCAGTCCGCGGACCGGTACTGGGCCGCAGCCTGGTGGTTGGGGACCACTGATCTAGAATAAACATTCACGAGTAGGGAAGTGAGGAAGCAGCTTACCACTCGATGACGCTTGTGATCAAGGTGCCACTATAAATAGTTTGACTGCGTTAGCGCTTACAATAACAATATCACTAATACTAAGAAATGCAAATGGAGTATTGTTGGCGCTTTTTGAATGTTTTTTTTAATTGGGTTTTTTGGGCGAAATAGAGGACCTCCCATTGGTTCCGCTGCAAGCAAACTTGTATTTATGAGTTAGAATGCATTAGACAAAAAATATGATTGTTTAAAAAAGTGCAGTTCCCCTTTAAGTGGTGTTCACTTCAAACTGATACTAACTCCTATTAACTTGCCTGTCTTTGGGGACTAAGAGGAAATATTGTTGTGTTACATATTTTAGTGTGGTGTTGCTTCTTTATTTGTGATTATTCCAAGATCATTATCATTTACCCGTGCTTAGTAGTTCCATAGTGTATCTCGATGGATGCTATCAAAAGCCTTTGCAAAGTCTATGAAGTTTAAGTACACCGTTGACTGCCATTCTAAGCTTTGTTCAATAATTGTACGTAGTGAAAAATGTGATCTGTACAATCCTGCTTGTTCCTCTCATAAGTGCTTATCCAATGAGTCCTCCATAAAGTAAGATACAAGACATAACCTTTCCTTGTATTTATAATGTTGTAATCCCTCTCCAATTTCCGCATGGCGCTAAATCCCCCTTATTGGGTCATTTAATGATAATCCCTTTCTTCAATTGCATTAGCAGTTTTTCATCATTCCAAATTTTGTTTGAAATATCATGAAGTATTTTGCAGCTAGTTTCTTTGTCGCACTTCAGCATTTCAGCTGCAATCCCATCAATTCCAGGTGATTTTCCTGATTGAAGTTTGTTTATAGCACTTTCTATTTCTTCAATGGATATTTATTTCATGTTAATATCCATATCTACAGTTTCCGGTTCTGTAAATTCAGGTAGATTGGCTGGTGGATTTCTGTTCAATACACCTTTAAAGTGCTCTTTATATCTTTCCCTTTGTTTGTCCTCACCTGATATGAGAGTTCATTCTCTGTCTTGGACTCCTGTTTTTATGTTTTGCACCCTTCCAGATAATTGTTTTATTTCATTTGTTTTATAAAGAGTTTTCATATATGTTCAATTGTCTGCTTCCTCGGCTTCCTTTGCTTTGTCATCAATGAACTGTTTCTTGTCATCACTTACACTCCTCTTAACTTCTTTAATTGCTTCTTTGTGAAGCTCCTTTATTTCTGTTCTTTAAGTTTCAGACATTGATGCAATCACTAAGTTTTACAATCTTTTCCTGTCTTGCACTTTGTTCCATGTATTTTCTGTCATTCATTCTTTCTTTTGCTTTTTTTGATGCCCTATTGATGTCTCAGCACAATGTTGGAATATGTCTTTCACTTCTTCTCATCTTTTGTCCGTCATCTACTGGGATCTGGTTAAGTATTTCATACTTGCTCTGTAATTGAAAGATACACTTTCTAATGTATTTGTCATCCTATAAAGTAAAGTTAAAGTACCAATGATTGTCACACACACACTAGGTTTGGTGAAATTTGTCCTCTGCATTTGACCCATCCCCTTGTTCACCCCCTGGGAGGTAAGGGGAGCAGTGGGCAGCAGTGGTGCCGCGCCCGGGAATCATTTTTGGTGATTTAACCCCCAATTCCAACCCTTGATGCTGAGTGCCAAGCAGGGAGGTAATGGGTCCCATTTTTATAGTCTTTGGTATGACTCGATAGTCTTTGGTATACCATACCATACCATACCAAATGACTCGATAGTCTTTGGTATGACTCGTTAGTCTTTGGTGTGACTCTTATCCGTGTTAAATTTCTTGCAGATGCCTTTTGTTTGTTTTGTCCTTAGCTTTAGTTTTGCTATCAATGATGAATTCAATTGATGAATGAACATTTAATATTAATTGGCTCTTGTTAGCAAAGACAATGATGTGGGGAGGGAAGCGTGCTGCCACTTGCAACTTTCTTTGACTCCATGATGGATTATTTTGCAATCATACTCAATAAAAAAAAAGCACAGAGACCAAGGGCCTGATATACTACACAAAGTTGATCTACAAAACCCAAAACCAGTGAAGTTGGCAGCAACACATTGCAAAAAAGTTGGCACAGAGGCATGTTTACCACTGTGTTACATGGCCTTTCCTTTTAACAACACTCAGTAAACTTTTGGGAACTGAGGAGACCAATTTTTGAAGCTTTTCAGGTGGAATTATTTCCCATTCTTGCTTAAAGTACAGCTTAAGTTGTTCAACAGTCCGGGGTCTCCATTGTGGTATTTTAGGCTTCATAATGTGCCACACATTTTCAATGGCAGACAGGTCTGGACTACAGGCAGGCCAGTCTAGTACCTGCACTCTTTTACTATGAAGCCACGCTGTTGTACCACGTGGCTTGGCATTGTCTTGCTGAAATAAGCAGGGGCGTCCATGATAACGTTGCTTGGATGGCAACATATGTTGTTCCAAAACCTGTATGTACCTTTCAGCATTAATGGTGCCTTCACAGATGTGTAAGTTACCCATGCCTCGGGCACTAACACACCCCCATACCATCACAGATGCTGGCTTTTGAACTTTGCACCTATAACAACCCGGATGGTTCTTTTCCTCTTTGGTCCTGAGGACACGACATCCGCAGTCTCCAAAAAAAATTTGAAATGTGGACTCGTCAGACCACAGAACACTTTTACACTTTGCATCAGTGCATCTTAGATGAGCTCGGGCCTATCGAAGCCGGCAGCGTTTCTTGGTGTTGTTGATAAATGGCTTTCGCTTTGCATAGTAGAGTTTTAACTTACACTTACAGATGTGGCAACAAACTGTAGTTACTGACAGTGGTTTTCTGAAGTGTTCCTGAGCCCATGTGGTGATATCCTTTACACACGGATGTCACTTTTTGATGCAGTACCGCCTGAGGGATCCAAGGTCACAGGCATTCAATGTTGGTTTTCAGCCTTTGCTGCTTACGTGCAGTGATTTCTCCAGATCCTCTGAACATGTTGATGATATTACGGACCGTAGATTCCTTGCATTAGCTGGTTGAGAAATGTTGTTCTTAAACAATTTGCCCACGCATTTGTTCACAAAGTGGTGACCCTCGCCCCATCCTTGTTTGTGAATGACTGAGCATTTCATGGAAGCTTTTTTTAAACCCAATCACGGCACCCACCTGTTCCCAATCAGCCTGTTCACCTGTGGGATGTTCCAAACAAGTGTATGATGAGCATTCCTCAACTTTCTCAGTCTTTTTCAAAACATGTTGCAGGCATCAAATTCTAAATGAGCTAATATTTGCAAAAAAGAACAAAGTTTCCCAGTTTGAACGTCAAGTATCTTGTTTTTGCAGTCTATTCAATTGAATATAGGTTGAAAAGGATTTGCAAATCATTGTATTCTGTTTTTTATTTACGATTCACACAACGTGCCAACTTCACTGGTTTGGGGTTTTGCCCTGGAGTAGACTGACAGAAGACTACCTCCCAATATTCACCTGCAAAACATTCATTCATGCATTCATTCACATCCATACACACCTGTGTGCAGGCCTGGCCCTAACCAATCTGGCGCCCTAGGCAAGATTTTAGGTGGCGCCCCCCCCACATTGGCAGTGAAGTGTATATACTCACAAGAAACCGAATAGCTTTGTCTTTGACCTTTTTTTTTACTTAAAGAAAGCAAATTAACATATTATATGAGAATGTTATGTTATGATTATCTTTAACCGAATCACAGCAGTGCTCAAATTAAAAAACAGCATTCCCTCTCATGTGATATTGCTTAACTAACATTAATGATGTGCACTTTAACAACTATACCTAATATATAAAGGGGTGGAAAAGTGACTATTACCTGCAGGGCAAACATTAGCTAACCAGAAGGCAATAACAATGTAAACAAAAAACACCTGCTTAAAAGATCTAATACAAATGTCCCTGAGGAATGTAAGGTGGGAGTACTGTAATTACCTCACGTTACATTATTATTTTCCATAACAATTTAGCCCCCGCCACAATATTAACCCGACGTTAAAACAGAACTAGCTATTTATTGATTAGCAATTGCCGAATCATGTAACATTAGCTTAATGCTAAAAAGCCAGGTTGCTATCACATTCTGTAACAGACAAATAATTTCATGTAGGCTAACATTATCTACCTGCTACCTCTGTCTTTTTCTCGTTTCTCCTCCTCTTCTTTTCTCTTCCCTGGGCACCTGACAGTTTTGGCCGTTTTGACATCTTGTGTTGATTTTTTGATGTGGTGACGTCCAAAAAAAGTCATGATACGGGAAGGGAGGGGCGCACCGTGCGGGGGGAGGGGGAGCGTAATGTTGTAACAAATAATATTTCTATTAAATAGGCTTTACTTTGCATTTTAATTAACGTGGGATTATTTTTTGTATTTAGAAATAATAGTACCAACTTTTTTTTTTTTTTTTTTTTTTTTTTCTCCAACATTTGTGGCACTGGCGTGGCGCCCCCTGATGGACGGCGCCCTTAGCATTTGCCAATACGGCCTATGCCACGGGCCGGCCCTGGCTGTGTGAGCACCACCGGGAGCAGGGTCGGTGACGAGGACGGTCAAGTCACTCGCACGGCTGCTCTACCATCTGAGCCACGCCGTCCTGTACTCCCATTTTTTTGCTTTCTCAGGTGCTCCCCAGAGATCACAGATGTCGGCCACATTCCCGGGCGATTAACACGATGCGACGGTGTCCTTTAATTAAGATGTGGCAAAACAGGACTGTGTATGTTTGTCTTTACTTGCGGAGGTAGGGGGGGTGAAAAGGGTGACAAGGAGATAGTGTTGCTGATTGACATGTGAAGAGTGGCAAAAAAAAAAAAAAAAAAAGTTCCCCCTTTGGAATGCGCCAATCTCCCAGCGTCCCGTGTTGCTTAGGTCTGACGGTGAATTGTTAAAAGCATTCCTGGCAGTTAGGGTGAGGGTGAAAGGAGGGTGAGAAGAGACGGTCTGCTGCTAAAAGAGGAGTTTGTTTACCCCCAAAGAGGCTTGAACAGTATCGATGCCGCCTTGAAACACAATCGCGCATAAAATATAGAAAGACAGAGGAAAAGGACAATTATCATACAGTCCCCTCGTTCTCATCCTATCACTTTCAAAGCACTTTAACTGAGGATAGCAGTTCAAAAGAGGCTTGGTGGTCCCTGAGCTCCTGCAGTCACATTAACCCCCCCCCCCCAGACACCCTCACCATCCCAAACCCACCCACCGAGCCGGGGAAGGTGGTGGTCGTGCTCTGAGGCAAGGTCCATTTGGAGCGGCAGGTTAAACTGAGCACACGACGGGGGCAAAAGGCCCCTCTTACAAGGTCTAATTGGTTTCACAGACCGCAGACTGCACAGGAAAAGCAGGGAAGAGGGAAGAGAAAGAAAAAAAAAAAGGAGCCGAGGGGGGTAAAGGGGAGCGCTGTACGGCGGGGATAGACACAGATAAATGGGAGGACGACAGAAGGAGGTCGGCACAGGAAGGAGGGATCAGACAGAGGACACCAGGGGGGACACTTAAGACAGACATAGAAAGTTTGATCACGCCGATGGAAAAGACAGAACGGAGCAGGTCGGAGGATGAATAGGAAAGAAGGATGGAGGCGACGTAGGAGGACACCCAGTGATAGAAGGCTCTCGTTCCCATGATGAAATTGTTTGATTTTATTGTGACTTTTACAGCAGGGGAGAGACTGCATGAGTCGGTACGAGCTGGTGGACTAGCCGCGCTCGCTCCCAGGTGCATCACTTTAATAGTGATACCATTCGCATGTACAAAGGTTTTTTTTTTCGTGCAGCTGCATTCTTCCAGCACGCTGCTGCCCGAACAGGGGACATATTTTACTTTTGACTTCAGTTCAAAGTCCAGTCCCGGGGAGAGCAAATACACACATAGTTTTATGGAAGTGTTCTTGCTCCAAAGACTGTTTTTAATCAAATCCTAGTCAAATGTGTTATATTCAGTAGTATCTCAATTTGTGAGTTTAATTCAGGGGTGTCAAACTCATATTAGATCGGGGGGGACGCATGGAGAAAAATCTACTCCCAAGTGGGCCGGACTGGTAAAGTCGCGGCACGATAACTTAAAAATAAAGACAACTTCAGATTCAGTTCAGTTCAGTTTCAGTTTATATCGAACATGCATACGATACAATGTAATGCATCACACAGTTCCAGTTGTTTCAAAAAGGAGTAGGAAGAAGCAGAGCTTATTTAATCCTACCCCTTTTCATACCATAGCAATTTTATCCAACGTCCTTGTTCTCTGTAACAGGACAGTGAACAAATAAATAATAAATAAATAATATACCATAGTAAGCAAACACAATTTTAAATACATAAATAATGTGTCTCAATAAAAATAAAAATAAAAAGACTGTTTTCTTTGTTTAAAAATTGAACAAGTTGTTGGGGTTTTTTTTCACACTTACATGTTGCGTTTAATAGTATTCTATCTTTATTTGTCGTTATTTATAATTTCTGAATAAATTATGTGATAATGTTCATCAGTGTTAATTTTCAATCTATCAAGATAAAAAAAAGAATACCAAAATCAAATTACAGGACGTTACGTTCCTCGACTGGTGCACAGGGGCGGTATAGCTCGGTTGGTAGAGTGGCCGTGCCAGCAACTTGAGGGTTCCGGGTTCGATCCCCGCTTCTGCCGTTGTGTCCTTGGGCAAGACACTTTACCCACCTGCTCCCAGTGCCACCCACACTGGTTTAAATGTAACTTAGATAATGGGTTTCACTATGTAAAGCGCTTTGAGTCACTAGAGAAAAGCGCTATATAAATATAATTCACTTCACTTCACTAATATCATGTGGTTTATTTTGTTTACATATGTAGCATCATCTACAAAGATACAAAGATTTGCTATTGCGACATCTAGTGGACACATTTAGAACAGCAGTTTCTTTCATTCAAAAATGTCGGCTCATTTTTTCACTTAGCGAACTCATCCCGCGGGCCGGATAAAACCAATCAGGCCCGCAGGCCATACATTTGACACCTCTGGTTTAATTGGCTCTGCGATGGAGCTCTTAACTCAAAGCACTTGTATCTGAAGTCAGCGTCTGCCATTGAAATGGATTGAAATCAACTGAGTTGGTGTTTGGCCGCCAAAACAGCACAATTTTAACATGTAACATGTCTTTTTAAAAGAAAAAAAACTTTTAGATAAGACATTTAGTGTGAAAAAAATACAATATTAATTTACTACTAACAACTACAGTAGTTTTATGAAGTAATGTAATAATAATGTACAGCATTTATTATGAAGAGTTGACTTCTACGGTGTCTCATTCCAGCTCCTTCTCTGTCAAACACACCATCAGCAGCGTTTCCATATGTTCATGGATAAATGTCCACTGTTTAGATATTATTTTACAAAACCCAAAACCAGTGAAGCTGGCACGTTGCGTAAATGGTAAATAAAAACAGAATACAATGATTTGCAAATCCTTTTCAACTTATATTCAATTGAATAGACTGCAAAGACAAGATACGTAACGTTTGAACTGGAAAACTTTGTTATTTTTAACAAATATTAGCTCATTTGGAATGTGATGCCTGCAACATGTTTCAAAAAAGCTGGCACACGTGGCAAAAAAGACTGAGAAAGGTGAGGAATGCTCATCGAACACTTATTTGGAATATCCCACAGGTGAACAGGCTAATTGGGAACAGGTGGGTGCCATGATTGGGTATAAAAGCAGCTTCCATGAAATGCTCAGTCATTCACAAACAAGGATGGGGCGAGGGTCATCACTTTGTGAACAAATGCGTGAGCAAATTGTTCAAAGTTGAAAAGCCAGCATCTGTGATGGTATGGGGGTGTATTAGTGCCCAAGGCATGGGTAACTTACACATCTGTGAAGGCACCATTAATGCTGAAAGGTACATACAGGTTTTGGAGCAACATATGTTGCCATCCAGACAACGTTATCATGGACGCCCCTGCTTATTTCCACAAGACAATGCCAAGCCACGTGTTACATCAACGTGGCTTCATAGTAAAAGAGTGCGGGTACTAGACTGGCCTGCCTGTAGTCCAGACCTGTCTCCCATTGAAAATGTGTGGCGCATTATGAAGCCTAAAATACCACAACGGAGATCCCGGACTGTTGAACAACTTAAGCTGTACATCAAGCAAGAATGGGAAAGAATTCCACCTGAGAAGCTTCAAAATTGTGTCTCCTCAGTTCCCAAACGTTTACTGAGTGTTGTTAAAAGGAAAGGCCATGTAACACAGTGGTGAACATGCCCTTTCCCAACTACTTTGGCATGTGTTGCAGCCATGAAATTCTAAGTTAATTATTATTTGCAAAAAAATAAAATAAAGTTTATGAGTTTGAACATCAAATATCTTGTCTTTGTAGTGCATTCAATTGAATATGGGTTGAAAAGGATTTGCAAATAATTGTATTCCATTTATATTTACATCTAACACAATTTCCCAACTCATATGGAAACGGGGTTTGTAAAAGAGTGTGGGTACTAGACTGGCCTGCCTGTAGTCCAGTGCAATATGAAGCCTAAATTACGACAACGGAGACCTCGGACTGTTGAACAACTTAAGCTGTACATCAAGCAAGAATGGGAAATCATTCCACCTGAAAAGCTTCAAAAATTGGTCTCCTCAGTTCCCAAACGTTTACTGAGTGTTGTTAAAAGGAAAGGCCATGTAACACAGTGGTAAAAATGCCCCTGTGCCAACTTTTTTGCAATGTGTTTCTGCCATTAAATTCTAAGTTAATGATTATTTGCAAAAAAAAAAAAGTTTTTTAGTTCGAAAGTGAAATTTGAAAGATTTATAATCATATTTAAGTAAATAATAATAGGTTATTTGATTATTTAAATTCATATACTGGCCACTTTGTATTAAATTTGTTGGCACTTTTGTGTAAAAAAAAAAAAAAGGAGTTTTTTTGTTGTTGATTACTAGAATTTGGTACTATGCCTGTCAGGCTTGTCACTGACAGTTTGGTTATGTTTGGGTTTTCCTCTGTGTTTGTGTTTATTCAGCACTCGTATTTTGGTTCAATTTCCTGCATGTCTCCCTGAGCGCTCGTTTCCCTCACCTGTCCCTGATTGGCAGCCTGGCACACCTGGTTCCAATTGTCAATCAGGCTACTATTTATGCCTGCCTCACCTGTTCCTCAGATTTCCTCAGTCGCCTGTTTTCCCTGGTATCCTGGTTCCTGTTTTCCCTGCATTTCCTTTTGACATTAAAGTCATGTTTTCCTGCAACACGCCTGCCATCTCTGCATCTTGGGGTTCACCACCACCACCAACAACTCATGACAATGCCCCGGGCAGCATTTGATTCCTTGAGCTATAATCTATAATTCATCTCACATGGGTAGACGGGGCCTACGTTAATAACAACTGTCTTTATAATGCAGTGCAATCATTTGTGTGGATTAGGGTTGTACGGTATACCAGTATTAGTATAGTACCGTGATACTAATGAATAATTTTCGGTACTATACTGCCGTTTTACGAGCAGACGAGCATGTTCGGCAGCGCACAATCACGGAGTACTAACAAGCAGACACGGTGTGTAGACAGAAAAGGGAGAGTGGACGCATTTTGGCTTAAAAACTAACAATAAAGGTGAAGTTATAACACTGAAATGCCCTCAGGAAGAGGTGCTTTAAGACATGGCTAGCTAGCTAGCAGCTAACGTCCAGCCCACAGTCTGCAGTGTTTTAGCTACTTCTAAATCACTAATCCTGGTCTCCATGGCGACAAATAAAGTAAGTTTCTTACAAGTATCATCCCTGCAGGACGAGGAATAGCTAAACATGCTTCACTACACACCGTAGCTCACCGGCGTCACAATGTAAACAAACGCCATTGGCGGATCTTCACCTAACACACTGTAATGATACCAAGTACAAGCACGTATCTAGTTGATACTACTATGATTACGTCGACATTTTTTGGCATCACAACATCTTCTTTCGTTTTTTTTAAATCTATATTATGTTTATTACCTCAGGAAATATGTCCCTGGCCACATGAGGACTTTGAATATGACCAATGTATGATCCTGTAACGACTTGGTATCAGATTGATACCCAAACTTGTGGTATCATCCAAAATGAATGTAAGAATAAGTGATTATTACATTTTAAAGGCCTACTGAAATGATTGTTTTTTATTTAAACGGGGATAGCAGATTCATTCTATGTGTCATACTTGATCATTTCGCAATATTGCCATATTTTTGCTGAAAGGATTTAGTAGAGAACAACGACGATAAAGTTCGCAACTTTCGGTCGCTGATAAAAAAAAGCCTTGCCCCTACCGGAAGTAGCATGACGTCACAGGCTGGAGGGCTGCTCAAATTTCCCTATTGTTTATAATGCAGCGAGAGAGATTCGGACCGAGAAAGCGACGATTACCCCATTAATTTGAGCGAGGATGAAAGATTTGTGGATGAGGAAAGTGAGAGTGAAGGACTAGCGTGCAGTGCAGGACGTATCTTTTTTCGCTCTGACCGTAACTTAGGTACAAGGGCTCATTGGATTCCACACTTTCTCCTTTTTCTATTGTGGATCACGGATTTGTATTTCAAACCACCACGGATACTATTTGTCAAAGTCCTCCTGGTTGTGTTGCTGCAGCCAGCCGCTAATACACCCACCTACAACTTTCTTCTTTGCAGTCTTCATTGTTCATTAAACACATTGCAAAAGATTCACCAACACATATGTCCAGAATACTGTGGAATTTTGAGATGAAAACAGAGCTTTTTTGTATTGGATTCAAATGTGTACCAATACTTCCGTTTAACTGTTGACGTCACGCGCATACGTCATCATACAAAGATGTTTTCAACCGGAAGTTTAGCGGGAAATTTAAAATTGCACTTTATAAGTTAACCCGGCCGTATTGGCATGTGTTGCAATGTTAAGATTTCATCATTGATATATAAACTATCAGACTGCGTGGTCGGTAGTTGTGGGTTTCAGTAGGCCAGAGCCGGGACCCCGGGTGGACCACTAGCCTGTGCATCGGTTGGGGACATCTCTGCGCTGCTGACCCGTCTCCGCTCGGGATGGTTTCCTGTTGGCCCCGCTGTGGACTGGACTCCCGCTGATGTGTTGGATCCACTGTGGACTGGACTTTCACAATGTTATGTCAGACCCACTCGACATCCGTTGCTTTCGGTCTCCCCTAGAGGGGGGGGGTTACCCACATATGCGGTCCTCTCCAAGGTTTCTCATAGTCATTCGCCGACGTCCCACTGGGGTGAGTTTTTCCTTGCCCGTATGTGGGCTCTGTACCGAGGATGTCGTTGTGGCTTGTACAGCCCTTTGAGACACTTGTGATTTAGGGCTATATAAATAAACATTGATTGATTGATTGATTAACAGAAGTGTAGATAGAACATGTTAGAAAAGAAAGTAAGCAGATATTAACAGTAAATGAACCAGTAGATTAATAATACATTTTATACCACTTGTCCTTAATAATGTTGACAAAATAATAGAATTATAAATGATACAATATGTTACTGCATATGTCAGCAGACCAATTAGGAGCCTTTGTTTGTTTACTTACTAATAAAAGACAAGTTGTCTTGTATGTTCACTATTTTATTTAAGGACTTAACTGCAATAAGAAGCATATGTTTAATGTACCCTGGGATTTTTTAAAATAAAGCCAATAATGCAATTTTTTGTGGTCCCCTTTATTTAGAAAAATATCGAAATAATTTGAGTACCGGTACCAAAATATTGGTATCGTTACAACACTAGTGCGGATACGTGTCAATCCCAAAAGGACGCATTTTATCACCCAGAAAGTCAGAGAGCAAGGCTGGCAACACATCAGCAGGATGCCGTCAAGGCTCAAACATGCAAAGCAAAAGTATGAAAGTAGAATCCAAGCAGTTTCTGCCAAGAGTATTTGTCCTTTAGACATTTTTAGTAAGCACATGCTGACAGAACATGATATAAAAACACTGCATCTCCGCAATCTCACACATGGAGAATTCATTGTATTTTGCATGCTAATTGCATGATGGATATTGCATCAATTTAAACATAAAACCCAACAGAATGAGACAAGTATGCTGATATGTAAATTGATTTGTGAGGAAAAAGCCACGGAGCAGAGTCAAAAAGCTGTGATAGCCCTGAGCGGAAAAAAATCTGGAAGTGCTCAGCAGATGAAGGAGTGACTTTGCGAGTCCTCAGAGTATTTATTTCTTTTTATACTCGGGCGAGCGTCATGTGTATCATTGGGAGGTACGCAACAACAAATGATATTCCCAGAATCGTCTCATCTCCACGGCTGCTGTCACACATGCACAAAAAGTCCAATTGGAACTTTCTTCAAAGTTGAAACCCTCAAGAATATAGGATATAAATAATAAGACGTGTTCCCATGGCTGACACCTTCGCCATCTTTCTTTGTGGCTTTGGAGCGTGTCCATGTCTTACATGGCTATGACATTTGTCCTCACTAGTCTAGACCAGACTAATAACACTTAGAAATTCCTCGAGTGACTGGCATTCCCATTCCAGGTAAAGTGATCTGCTGTCTGCTTGCCAGGAATGAGTGAACAAAACACTCGCCTTGCACTGACTAATTCCTATTGTTATTCAGCACTTGATGGAAGTCAGTGATGGGTTTTCAACATAAAAGCTTTTTTATTCAAACAAAATACTTTTATTTTTAGCCAGGGGCGTCACTAGCTTTTAAGGACAGGGGGGGCTTAGCCCCCAGGAGATGCACAGGATGCGAGCGAACGTAGCGCACAAGCACCAAACTTCACAAACGGCTAACAAAGACTTAGAAATTAATCATTGTTATTATTATTATTTCAGTGGGTTTATTTTCAATCTGTGTTCAGTACAACAACACACATGGGTTTGCACAGTGACATTTTGTTTACAGCATCAACAAGAAACAATTACTTGCATGATCCTTCAAGATACACTGAAACACAATGAAAGTCATGGCATTAGCCTCTATGTTAACAATTCACAACATAGAGGCTAATGCCACCACTTTAGCTCACAATACAATAATTGTTTGTTCCCAAATATTTTTAAGTTGCACAGATTACATTTTGGGCACATATGTGACTAAAATGGTTGTAAATTCAAGCCCTGAAAATATCACTTAATTACTTGAATTAAAGTAATATCTGGATCGGGATAATTTGGCTTGTATATAATATATTTATATGTATATATATATATATATATATATATATATATATATATATATATATATATATATATATATATATATATATATATATATATATTATGGCAAGCTATTAAGGAAATTAAATATATATGGAAGTCTGAATAGAAATGAGAAACTTTTATATATACTTTAAATAAGAAAGACTTAGAGTCCTGATCTGAAAAAGAGCCAAAGCTGTCAAAAAGCTGAGGGACCGTCTTCAAAGTGCAATGCTGAAACAAATAATGCAAACAATAAAATGTAGCTTCCAGGGCTTGAGATTAACATAGTCCCGTCGTCCCGGGGACGGTAAAAAAAATGCACGGCACGAAATTAAATGCTCCCCGGGATGATGGCTTTTAACCATTTTTTTTCTTTTTCTTTTTATGTATTTATTCATTGTACATTTTATATTAAATGTCTTGGTTTTTCCACCCTCTGAAAATCCTATGAAATGTTTAACAAGCCATCCTATAATAATACAACAGCTATTAATGTAACAATACAATAAAACAAATATATTTAACTATGTTTTTTTCATTAGTTTAACAATAGGCTAATGTATATTACTTTATATAGATTATTTTATATAGATTATACAAGAAACACAAAACTTTAAAACTAAATTATTTACAATTGCAGACACAAGGTTCTTGTTCTGCAGTGCTGTGTGCTAATGTGATCCGTACACATGCAGGACCGCAAGCAAGGTCGCATAGAAAATGCGGACTGGATTTTGAGTGATGTGGGCATTTTCTATATGAACAAGTGCAATGGATTGGATACCGACGCACTAAAAGGGCTCTCTACCTTACGCTATGAAGTGAGGGGAAACTGAGTGAATAATGACAGGTTATATGATTATTTATTTAAATTCATATTTGGGCCACTTTAAAATGAATATGTCGGCATGTATTTGTAAAAATTAAAAAAAATAAATTAAAAAAAACTTCTTTTTTTTTTTTAACACCAAATTATTTAGGGGGGTTTAAGAGCATTTTAGGGGGGCTCAAGCAAAATAGGCCTAACAACGCCAATGTTTTTAGCTGACCAAACATATTATCAAGCTGCAGTGTACGGTCACTGCTGTCATGAATAAACTGCTGCAAGACATTGAACATTTACCCAAAAATCGTGGACATTTAATCAGAATAGGTGGGACTACTACGGATTACATACCAGTTACCTGCCTCGTTCTAGCAGTTTTTTCACTATGTAGAACAATGATTTTCAAACTGTGGTATGCTTATCACTAGTGGTGCACTGGCTCCATCTAATGCAGGGGTGTCAAACGTACGGCCCGAGGGCCGGATAAGGTCCGTGAACAGGTTTTATCCGGCCCGCGAGATGGGTTTGCTAAGTATAAAAATTAACCTGAAATTTTTTTTTTATGAAAGAAACTGCTGTTCTAAATGTCGCAATAGCACATTATTTGTATCTTTGTAGATTATGCTACATACACTACCGTTCAAAAGTTTGGGGTCACCCAAACAATTTTGTGGAATAGCCTTCATTTCTAAGAACAAGAATAGATTGTCGAGTTTCAGATGAAAGTTCTCTTTTTCTGGCCATTTTGAGCGTTTAATTGACCCCACAAATGTGATGCTCCAGAAACTCAATCTGCTCAAAGGAAGGTCAGTTTTGTAGCTTCTGTAACGAGCTAAACTGTTTTCAGATGTGTGAACATGATTGCACAAGGGTTTTCCAATCATCAATTAGCCTTCTGAGCCAATGAGCAAACACATTGTACCATTAGAACACTGGAGTGATAGTTGCTGGAAATGGGCCTCTATACACCTATGTAGATATTGCACCAAAAATCAGACATTTGCAGCTAGAATAGTCATTTACCACATTAGCAATGTATAGAGTGTATTTCTTTAAAGTTAAGACTAGTTTAATGTTATATTCATTGAAAAGTACAGTGCTTTTCCTTCAAAAATAAGGACATTTCAATGTGACCCCAAACTTTTGAACGGTAGTGTATGTACTAGAGATTCGCGGTTTGCGGACACACCCGCGGTGTCCGCGGGTAATCCGCGGGTCGGGCGGATGAATGACGAAAAAAATAGATTTTAAATAGATTCGGGCGGATGGCGGTTGAACCAATTCGGAAATATATATACATAGTAAATGTATAAAGAGAATCCTATGTGTCCCAGCAACAATTGAGTGCCGCAAGTGAGCGCTCCTTCAGCGCAGCAGGGCGCATTTTAGAGGCCAGGCGCTCTCGCCTGCATGAATCCTGGCACTGTAGATGCCATTTTCTTCCTGCATAGGGCTAAAAAAAAAAAAAGTAAGTAGACATACGGTTGGATATGTTAAACGAATTAGTCTACGTTACCTAGGCTATACCAAATAAGTCCATGTCTAACCTATGTTGAGTTCGGTCAGCTGAATAATTGTGATGGTTACGTGTTGTTTGGGCGCACTACAATGCAAAGGAATTAAGGCAATTGCGTTGTTTATTGTGGGGTTTTTTTCTATTGGAGATATTCTACTGTGTGTTAATTATTTGGTCTCGCTTTCAAGTGAAGCGCATCTCCGATTGGCTACAATGCAAAGCCATTTAGCCTGCTTTGTTTGTCGCGACCGTCTATTTTCATTATAATTCAATTATTATTATTTATTTAATTTATTTTTGTTTAAATAGGGATGACATACATATGTTGTTGTATAATTTAAGTTTGTGCGCGTGATTGACAGCCTAAGGCTTATAGGCACATTTTGTATTTATTTTTTTATTTCAACTTAAAAACGCACGAGCCTATGCCTATGCCTACAACATAGGCTATGTGTTTATCTTTATTTTCCTGCCTGTCATTGACAATGGAGATTGTCTGATATTTTGTCATGGCTGCAGATCAATCAATAAAGGTTCATCTTTGTCGCGAAATTGTTCACTGTTTCACTGTGCACCCCGCCCTCGTCCCCATTTGAGCACTTTAACGTTAACAAGTTAATATTCATTGAAATAAATTCAGAATTTTTTTTTTTACCTAACGAAAATATAGGCCTAGTCTTTATAAAACATTTTTTTAACTTCTTAAAAGCATCGTTCTGCTTGTTGCAACTGCGCACACAAAGTGTGAGGAACGCACTCCTGGCAACAATAGTCAACACTTTCTTTATGGAAATGACAATAATATTATAATAATGATAAATACCGCCCGCCAGGTTGTGGTTTTGATAAAATGTTGGTTCGGGTGGATGGCGGGTGGATGACGACTTTCGTGATGCGGTTGCGGATGAAATAATTGCCTATCCGCGCATCTCTAATATGTACAAAATAAACCACATGATGTTTAATACGTCAGTCGAGGAAAATGATCAAAATATATACACTACCGTTCAAAAGTTTGGGGTCACATTGAAATGTCCTTCTTTTTGAAGGAAAAGCACTGTACTTTTCAATGAAGATAACTTTAAACTAGTCTTAACTTTAAAGAAATACACTCTATACATTGCTAATGTGGTAAATGACTATTCTAGCTGCAAATGTCTGCTTTTTGCTGCAATATCTACATAGGTGTATAGAGGCCCATTTCCAGCAACTATCACTCCAGTGTTCTAATGGTACAATGTGTTTGCTCATTGGCTCAGAAGGCTAATTGATGATTAGAAAACCCTTGTGCAATCATGTTCACACATCTGAAAACAGTTGAGCTCGTTACAGAAGCTACAAAACTGACCTTCCTTTGAGCAGATTGAGTTTCTGGAGCATCACATTTGTGGGGTCAATTAAACGCTCAAAATGGCCAGAAAAAGAGAACTTTCATCTGAAACTCGACAGTCTATTCTTGTTCTTAGAAATGAAGGCTATTCCACAAAATTGTTTGGGTGACCCCAAACTTTTGAACGGTAGTGTACAGGTATATATCGGTATCGGTTGATATCGGAATCGGTAATTAAGAGTTGGACAATATCGGGATATCGGATATTGGCAAAAAAAATATTATCGGACATCTCGAGTGGAGATGATTGGGTGCCGTTTTGTAGGCCGTCTTTCTATCCATTTCTACCATATGTGGATAATCCGCTGATGTCACAAATGAAGCAAATTCCAAATGGTTACTTTGAAGGAGGTATGAAGGAAGGCAAGATTATCTTCGCAATGCCTGTATAGTTTGATTTCAAATTTTTGGGACTTATGTAGATCCGACCCGGCAAGACATTCACCCTCCTGGAATCCATGCAACGTATGCATGCAATGTAATTGTGTTTCTCCGAGCATGAAGGAATATTCCACATAAGTACAACATTTAACCATGTAAACGCTAGGACACAGCTGTAGTAAAGATCAGCTGGGCTCGGCAGCTCATCAGTCGATCGCCGATCAGTTTAAAAAGGCAAATATGGGCTCCGATCCATGATTGGGATTGAGATATCTCTAGTAATTTGGTATTAAATATTTTTATTTGTGTATGTCATATGTCCTTCATGTGTTCAGTGTACAGTGACTTAAGTGTTCATTGCGGTTTATTTCAGGTTTTCGTAACGTGAGGACCATCTGTACTCATGATATAATATAGTCTTTCTCATCTGCACTTATTAAAATATCACTTAAATACTGTTTGTTTCATATAACCCTGGGGTTGGCAACTCAAAATGTTGAAAGAGCGCTTACGGACCTAAAGTACAAAAAAAAAATCTATCTGGAGCGGCAAAAAATTAGAAGCCTTATATAAGTATCATAATGGAGGCAACGCATGATGTAAGTGTCTATATTAGCTATATTAGCCTACTAAAGGCTGACGCAAATCTTCGTTGCCAGAAATGTTGTATTTTAATTTTTATTCTACACATTTTTGCAACATTGGAAATCATTAGTGAAATGAAGGCTTCTCACAGGATGACATAACTTCTGGAAATGACTGTCTCAGAATGGCCAAAGGTATAGATGTGTGTGTCCAAGTTAAAGGAAACGGCAGGCTGTCTTCTTCTAATGGATTTATTACAATCTTTGCAAGCTAGGTAACGTTTGCTGTGGTCTGGAACATCATAGCACACAAACAACTATGAGAAATGCAGCCAAAATTACATACAGATAATGTGTCATGAGACATGCAAATAAAAATTATATACACACAGGACATAAGTAAAGGAAATTAAATTAGCTCCAATATACCTACAAATGAGGCATAATGATGCGATATGTACATACAGCTAGCCTAAAACGTTTGGTGGACAAAATAAGACAAAGAAGGAGTGGCATAAAACGTGTATTTCTGTGGCAGCATCGGAGAAAGTTATACATGCAAAGAAACTACGATGAGTTCAAGGATCGCTGAAATTAGTAGGACAAAACGGTGCTTGCCAAATACTCTCATCAGTGAAGCATGTATAACATAAACAGGGGAATTTCTGACAATTAGGAAGGTTTGTGTCATGTTTTTATTCTCCTACAGAAAATATATTAAAACAAAAAATATTTTCCATTTTCACACATCTCTGAGAGAGGTCCAGGGAGCCACTATTGCTGACCCCTGATATAATCAATGGCTGTGCTGCCATTATCTACAGTATATGCATATATACAGTATGCATTCTGGTATTTGCAGTACCTGCAGTCAGTTTCATATTATACCCGGACCAAAAAATACATTGTGTTTTGTCCACTGTACTACATCAATGAAATGCATCATAATTCCTACAATAGTATCGTACAATTGAACATTCTGTCCGACGACTCAAGCTCATTTACAATGAGGTGGATTATTCAAGTGCGTGTGAAACTTGTGAGGGGAACTTTGTTTTTGTACATTTTGTTGGTCCCACTAGTGAGAATCAAACTATTCTGCAGACAGCAAACATCAGTCCGGCCAAAAACGCCATCTTTGGCTCCCAACGTGTGATGGAATGAGACACTTTGTCATCCAAAAAGGGGGAATCTCAGATATGCGAAGACGAAATGTTTCTGAGCACACCGTGACACATTATGCCTGAACATGGGTGCAACAAACGTGTCAGAATAGTCTTGAAGGTGAAGTCTTGAAGGACGGCGGGGGCTTGTTGGGCGAGTAAGGGTTAAGTTGTCAGTTATTTGGAGGAGATAGAAGTTGAGAGCAGCCCATGAATCTTCAAGTCTCTATAGGCGCAGCATGGTAAAATAATTAGGCTTGCTTTGAAGCAGACTAAATAAACACAACAGCACTCAACAGCAGCTCCATCCACTCTTTCTCTCTATGTCTGCAAGTGGACTTTCCAGCTCCTTTTACCTGCCTCACTTAACCCCTCGCGTTACCTATCCATATGTGCCCTCCCGAGGTCTTACTTCTTCACCTTCTGTGGCCGTGCATATTTTCAAAGGGGAGCGGGTGTGGAGGAGGTAGGGAGTCGGGAACAAGCGCCAGGTGTTGCAGCAGTCATTTTTTTAACAGTTTTTATGGATGGATTTTATATTGAGGGGGTGTTGAAGGATGAGTGTTGCTGCAGCATTTAACCAGGAATTCAATAGCGTCATCACATTGTTGCGGCGCTCACATTTGTCTTTTAAAACACCTGAGAACGGCGGCCTGAAAAAAAAGCATCTCGTTCAATATGCAGTATTTTATTGCTTCCGTTAAAAGGGACAATTATTTTGAGACAGCTGTGATTACTGGGGCCAAACTACTACCGTAATTTCCGGACTATAAGCCGCTACTTTTTCCCCTCGTTCTGGTCCCTGCGGCTTATACAAGGGTGCGGCTTATTTACGGCCTGTTCTTTTCCAACACCGACGAAGAGGATTTCGGTGGTTTTAGTACGCAGGAGGAAGACGATGACACAATGATTAAAGACTGACTTTTCATATACCGGTAGGCTGGTTATTTTGATAACGTACAGGCGAGCACTTTGTATTACTTTGCACCGTTGTATTATTTGTACTCTGCACGAATGCTGTTCGCCATGTCAAAGATGTGAAAGTTTGAAGGAATGATTGAAAGATTTATTGTTAATAAATGGGACGCTTTGCGTTCCCGACAATCCCCTCCGTGGTAGCAGGAACCCCTATATACTACGGTAATTACACATCAAAACCCTGCGGCTTATAGTCGGGTGCGGCTTATATATGGAGCAATCTGTATTTTCCCCTAAATTTAGCTGGTGCGGCTTATAGTCAGGTGCGGCTTATAGTCCGGGAATTACGGTACTTAGCGACTACTACTGTGACCAAATCTGCTGGGTCAAAAGTATACATACAACTTTGCCAAGGGTTACATGACCCTTGGCAAGTTTCACTGCAATAAGGCACATTTGGTAGCCTAAAATGTTTGCAGGAAAAAAGGTGAGGCCTTTAATCCCAGGAACACAACTCCTACTGTCAAGCATGGTGGTGGTAGTATTATGCTCTGGGCCTGTTTTGCTGTCAATGGAACTGGTGCTTTACAGAGAGTAAATGGGACAATGAAAAAGGAGGATTGCCTCCAAATTCTTCAGGACAACCTAAAATCATCAGCCCGGAGGTTGGGTCTTGGGCGCAGTTGGGTGTTCCAATAGGACAATGACCCCCAAACACACGTCAAAAGTGGTAAAGGAATGGCTAAATCAGGCTAGAATTAAGGTTTCAGAATGGCCTTCCCAAAGTCCTGACTTAAACATGTGGACAATGCTGAAGAAACAAGTGCATGTCAGAAAAGCAAGACATTTAGCTGAACTGCACCAATTTTGTCAAGAGGAGTGGTCAAAAATTCAACCAGAAGCTTGTGGATGGCTACCAAAAGCGCCTTATTGCAGTGAAACTTGCCAAGGGACATGTAACCAAATATTAACATTGCTGTATGTATACTTTTGACCCAGCAGATTTGCTCACATTTTCAGTAGACCCATAATAAATTCATAAAAGAACCAAACTTCATGAATGTTTTTTGTGACCAACAAGTATGTGCTCCAATCACTCTATCACAAAAAAATAAGAGTTGTAGAAATGATTCGAAACTCAAGACAGCCATGACATTATGTTCTTTACAAGTGTATGTAAACTTTTGACCACGACTGTATTACCAGTATGGCAAGTTAACATCATCAAGTCTGTATAAAACTGACTCTGATGATCTGTCACATTCACGTCGGGTTGTGTTTCCTTGGTTGGTGTTTATTTCCTGTCAGCGCTCTTATTTTGGTTCCATTTCCTGCTTGGCTCCCTGACTGCTGTTTCCCCTCACCTGCTGCTGATTGGCAGCCTGGCCTCACCTGCTGCTATTTATGCCTGCCTCGCCCTCCAGTCAGGGCTCGATGATTGTTTGCTGTTTCCTGATTCCTGGTTCCTGTTTTTCCCTGCATTGACATTAAAGTCATGTTTTTCTGCACTAGGCCTGCCTTCTCTGCATCTTGGGGTTCACCACCAACAGATTATGACAGACTCAGTTTGTTATTTAATTAAAAGTTCAGTCCCCCCAAGATTTTGTGGACATTTTTGTGGTTGTTGCAGCCTAAAATACCTAAATTCACGGTAGCTTTGTCAAAAAGTTGCGGCAAAAGTTGCAAAGGCATATAAAGCAACCTCATTGGCAACCTGGAAAAGGTGTGTCCTGATTGGCATCCAGGGACTTTATGAATCCTGTAATTTTTGGACAAATTTTATTTTGCACATACATATACAGGTAAAAGCCAGTAAATTAGAATATTTTGAAAAACTTGATTTATTTCAGTAATTGCATTCAAAAGGTGTAACTTGTACATTATATTTATTCATTGCACACAGACTGATGCATTCAAATGATTATTTCATTTAATTTTGATGATTTGAAGTGGCAACAAATGAAAATCCAAAATTCCGTGTGTCACAAAATTAGAATATTACTTAAGGCTAATACAAAAAAGGGATTTTTAGAAATGTTGGCCAACTGAAAAGTATGAAAATGAAAAATATGAGCATGTACAATACTCAATACTTGGTTGGAGCTCCTTTTGCCTCAATTACTGCGTTAATGCGGCGTGGCATGGAGTCCATGAGTTTCTGGCACTGCTCAGGTGTTATGAGAGCCCAGGTTGCTCTGATAGTGGCCTTCAACTCTTCTGCGTTTTTGGGTCTGGCATTCTGCATCTTCCTTTTCACAATACCCCACAGATTTTCTATGGGGCTAAGGTCAGGGGAGTTGGCGGGCCAATTTAGAACAGAAATACCATGGTCCGTAAACCAGGCACGGGTAGATTTTGCGCTGTGTGCAGGCGCCAAGTCCTGTTGGAACTTGAAATCTCCATCTCCGTAGAGCAGGTCAGCAGCAGGAAGCATGAAGTGCTCTAAAACTTGCTGATAGACGGCTGCGTTGACCCTGGAAAAAAGAGCTGGACTGCTGCTGAGTGGTCCAAAGTCATGTTTTCTGACGAAAGCAAATTTTGCATTTCCTTTGGAAATCGAGGTCCCAGAGTCTGGAGGAAGACAGGAGAGGCACAGGATCCACGTTGCCTGAAGTCTAGTGTAAAGTTTCCACCATCAGTGATGGTTTGGGGTGCCATGTCATCTGCTGGTGTCGGTCCACTCTGTTTCCTGAGATCCAGGGTCAACGCAGCCGTCTACCAGCAAGTTTTAGAGCACTTCATGCTTCCTGCTGCTGACCTGCTCTATGGAGATGGAGATTTCAAGTTCCAACAGGACTTGGCGCCTGCACACAGCGCAAAATCTACCCGTGCCTGGTTTACGGACCATGGTATTTCTGTTCTAAATTGGCCCGCCAACTCCCCTGACCTTAGCCCCATAGAAAATCTGTGGGGTATTGTGAAAAGGAAGATGCAGAATGCCAGACCCAAAAACGCAGAAGAGTTGAAGGCCACTATCAGAGCAACCTGGGCTCTCATAACACCTGAGCAGTGCCAGAAACTCATGGACTCCATGCCACGCCGCATTAACGCAGTAATTGAGGCAAAAGGAGCTCCAACCAAGTATTGAGTATTGTACATGCTCATATTTTTCATTTTCATACTTTTCAGTTGGCCAACATTTCTAAAAATCCCTTTTTTGTATTAGCCTTAAGTAATATTCTAATTTTGTGACACACGGAATTTTGGATTTTCATTTTTTGCCACTTCAAATCATCAAAATTAAATGAAATAAACATTTGAATGCATCAGTCTGTGTGCAATGAATAAATATAATGTACAAGTTACACTTTTTGAATGCAATTACTGAAATAAATCAAGTTTTTCAAAATATTCTAATTTACTGGCTTTTACCTGTATATTATAATACAATATAAGCCGCAGGTGTACACTTGAAACATGAAATATTTACACAGACCCTTGTGTTCATTCACAAATTTAACAAAAGACAGTGCCTGTAACACAGTAGTCTACCAGCGAAGTCCTTAAATGTTATATTCATCCTCCTCCTTCTTCTGCTCGCTGAACCTGCTGAAGTTGTCTCTTTCGGCACGTAGTCGTGCGAAGTTTCAGAGCCTATTAGTGGTGATGGATTTCCGTTCAGTAAAACAGCCGTTTTGTTTTTCGTTGGCCCGGGCTGATCGTCTTTGGCTGTGGGGCTGCGTCTTGTGCATTTTTTCCTGTCTTCTCCATAACGAGTGTGAGTCCATAACACGCTAAATGACTGACTGACTGAATGATAGTGTGAGTGCGTCTGATTTAATGTGAACGAGTACACTAGTCTGATGTGACAAAGCTAAATTTATTGGCGACATTTGAAGTTTGTGTAACCCATAAATTAGCTGCAGCATTGTATAAAGCGCAGGGTTCAAAATGTGGGGAAAAAGTAGAGGTTTATAGACTGGAAATTACGGTAATTATTGCAGACCTAAGTCATAAGTAAAGATGCAAGCACTATCTGGTTGTTTGGTTATGTTGACAACCACTTATGCCAATGTGAGTCAGCCAATCCGAGGAATGTCATTGTTGATGTTGTTGTGGTTGCACAGCAATATGTTATCTTGACAAAAAAAGTTTTACAACAAGTTATGATCTATCAAAGCTTAACAGGCAAAACCATCTGTCAACGTTTAACATTGAAAAGAGTGATGAGTGGTGTTGGGCGGGGTCCGTGCCAGTCAGTTCCAGCTTTGTGGGTCTGTGTCGGTAACTTGATGCGGGGGAAGCGCAGCCCTCTTGTTTGGTGTGGGTGCTGTGTCTCGGTTGTTTGGGCGGTGGTGTGTTTGTAAGAGTTCGGATTGGGTAGTGAAGTCTTTTGAGAGGGAGGGTGTTGATGTCTCTTGTTTGCGTGTTGGCGTTTGTGCTGACTGGCAAGCCGGCGCTGGCTGGTCTCCGTGGTCCTGTTGGCGTGTGGTTGTCGGTCACGATATTTCGGTCGCTTTGATTTGATCGAGTGGTGTTGGTTGTTCGGGGTATTGCTGCCGTTGTTTCTGCTGACATTTGTCCGTGGTGTAGGCGCCCGTGGCTGCTGGGTCCGGTGCGGTGGGGGTGGCCGATGTTGTGGTGTGTGGCAGTGCGTGCAAGTGGTGGGTGTCGGGGCTGGCGTACTTGCCGGTTTCTTTCTCGTTTCTTGTCGTGTTGGTCGGCTTGTTGCCCTTGTGCTCTGTCGGTCTCTCACTGACTTGGGGGCTGGCTGTCCACTGCATCTCCCGTGCCTTGTCCTTTGCTGGGCGCATCTGTCTATGGCCTGCTGCTGGCCGGCCTGGCTGCGTGGTGCCGGTGGACCCTGGTTGCCTGAGCACCACACCTGCTGTTTTGGGTTGGGCTCTCTGGGTGGCTGGGGCCGTACTTTGGCTCCCACATACACTGGGAGACAAATATATTGTACATACAAATTCCCATACATACTCCCATACACACAATTATCCATACATATGTGCACACATACGTATATTCATTCATTAATAAATGCATACAAGCATGCATTGGTACTTACCCACATACATAGGTACATACATACATACACAAATACAGTACATACATACACACGCACATTCACTGAACAACATATACACATACTGTACATATACAAGCACATATGCATACATAGTCATGCATATAATCATGTTTCGTCAAACATGTATTAAAGTTGTCATTACACAAATGTATTGTTGCATTTAAAACAATTGTATTGTTGATACTAGAGGTAATTATTCATTATTATTATTATTCATTATAAATAGTGCTATTTCTATTAGTATTTTTATTGCTCCATTTGTAGTGTAAGAATGTTCATTGTCATTTCTGTTGTTGATATTTACTTCACTAACTGCTTCTTTTCCATCACTTTTCGTTGTCTCTCTGTCTTATCCCCCCTTTGTCCCTGCAATTTCCCCCTCTGTCTTCCTTTTCTCTCTCTTTCTATCCCCTCCTGCTCTGGCCCGGCTGTGCCAAACATTAATATTAATCCATTTGATAAAGTCAAATACAAATAAAGTAAATAGGTACAGCCGATATGGGCATCCACATCAACTATATGATTTGCCTGAGTAGCTGGACAGGACAAAAAAAGAAGAAGAAGAAGAAGAAGAAAAGAGTGGTGAGAATGAAATAAATAAGTATTTTCTGAAAATGACAAAAAATATGCAGTAAAAAGCAATTTTTTCATGCTTTTTTTACATTTTGAAAAAAAATGTATATCATAATATCGGACAACTTTAAGGAAACACAATCTTTTACACACTTTCAGTCACCAAGTTAAAATATTAAAGATACCCTAATCCCGATCATTGGATCATAGATTGTTTTTAACTGATCGGCGATCGGCTGAGGAGCTGCTCTGTCCAGCCCATCTTTACCGCAGCTGTGTCCCAGTGTTTACATGGCGAAAGATTGTACTCGCATGAAAGATTCCTTCAAAGGAGATGCACGCTCATGGAGACAAAATTACATTTCCACATTGCTTGTAACACACATGCAGGAGTTGCATGACGTTCAGGAGGGTGCATGTCTTGCCAAAACACCGGCTCACATTTACAAGCAAGCTGCAAAGAATGTGTTGTCTCTCCACAGTTCAAAGTCGCTTCGAAGATACTAATCTTCACCGCCATGACGGAAAATAAACATACTGCTCAAGCATCAATGTAAAGTAGGGGTGATCGATCCAGATGTCGATACTCTCCATACCTAGTGTACACTGTAAAAAAAAATTATGTAAAAAAAAAAACGGTCATCTACTGGCAGCTATAGCTGCAAAACGAAAACCACAAAATTAAAGTAAAACATTGTAAACCAAATAATGATCAAAAACATTATATTTACAGAAATTTTCCTGAAACCTTTTGCGGAAAAATATCGTAATTTTACAGATTTTTACTAAATTATTTAGATCAACCACCTTTAAAAATGTGACGATGCAAACAGTTCTGCAGAAAAATACCTTTATTCTACAGAGTTTTTCCAAATTATTACAATCAAACACCTTTAATGAAGTGACAATGCTGGCAGTTCCACAGAAAAATACCATTATTTTACAGATTTTTTCTGAATTGTTAAGATCAACCACCTTTAATAAAGTGACGATGCAAACAGTTCTACAGAAAAATACCTTTATTCTACAGATTGTTAGTATGGACATAGACTTTTATATAACAAGCTACATATTTAATGAAAGATAATTACTGTAATTTTACATGAATTTGAAAGTAATTTAAGAAAACAGAAAATGCTATGTATAATTAATTTGGTATTTTTCTGTAAAAGAAATAGAAATATACATAGTTTGTCATTACTGGCATATTACTTAAAATAACAGGGGGATTGTTGATTTACAGATAATGTCTTCAATTCTACAGTTTTATAAACTATTTTTTAAAAAATGGAAAAATTACAGTAGAAATTTAGAGTAAATTAACCATAAAAATCGGATTTTTTTTTACAGTGTAGTATCACTATATAAACGATACTAAAGTGATTGGATTGATATTTTATTTTTCTTATCATTACAAAAAGCTTTTTTTGGTGTTTTTTGTTATTGTTGACTATGTCAGTGAGTAAGTCTTGGGATGCAGGAAAGCTTTGAGGGCAAAACCCAGATTATTTAAATGGGGGCCTTTAGTAGTCCTTGCTTTTGTTTAGTTATTGTGCACTAGCCACATTCCAAAAATGTATGTAGAGGAGCATTCCACACCACACATTTAATACAGTAACTGATTTTCAACAATACTCACACGTTCTAAATTTAGTAAGATAAGCTTTGTAAAAATGGGTTTTTGTGTTTACCTAAGTTACTTGCCATAAAACATTGTCAGTCCTATAATCTATTGTCATCTATTGTCATCAATCATGCATCTCACCTGGACAGAAGTGGTCTGAGTAGGTATTCCGACAAGTTGGTAGACTTTGGCAGTCATTTAGGGACCCGAAACTGACGAGAACGACACGAAAAGACGCTTGGTCCTTTTGTGAGAATTATGAGTCATTCTTCACCTAAACCAGGGGTGTCAAATGTACGAGTTTTCTAAGTATAAAAATTAGCTGAAATGTTATAATGAAAGAAACTGCTGTTCTTAATGTGTCCACCAGATGTTGCAATAGCAATTCGTTGTATCTTTGTCGATGATGCTTAGTAAAAAAAAACAAAATGATGTTAGTACACCAGTCGAGGAAAATGAGCAAACTACATAAATAACATCCTGTAATTTGATTTTGATATTATTTTTTTCGTCTTAATAGATTGAAAATTAACACCAATGAGTTGACTGATGAACATTATCCCATAATGTATTCAGAAAGTATAAATAACGACAAATAAAGATAGAATACTATTAACCGCAACATGTAAGTGTAAAAAAAAAAAACAACATTATGATTTGTACATTTTCAGAATGAGCTTGTTCTATTTTTAAACAAAGAAAACAATCTGAAGTTGTCTTTATTTTCAAGTTACCGTGCCGTGATTTTACCGGTCCGGCCCACTTGGGAGTAGATGTTTCTCTATGTGGAACCCGATCTAAAATGAGTTTGACACCCCTGACCTAAACAGCAGCAGACCTTGCACAGTAAGTGACATTGTATTATGTTTGTTGTCTCATGAAGTCTGCAGTGAATAATAATCAGTGATGAAAACAAAAACAAGCAAATGTTGTGACACGTTTTTTAAAATTAATGATCAAAATACATGAAAATTAAATGTCATTATACATGTGCCTGTTACTAAATTACTTTATATACTGACATCATGTATATAAAACGTTAATGGAGGTGTTTGGATATTTTCTTAGGGGCTTTATAGGCTGAATTGCACAGCTCTAAAGGCTCCATTGCAAGCAAACTTTTGATCGCATTTATTTAATATTTAGAATGCAAAAGAAAAAACATCCATCGCCATGTCTTTCATAACGATTGTAAACGATAGGTAACATTCAAAAAAAGTGCAGTTCCCCTTTAAAGCAATCATGCCATGAATTTACTGTTCTACCTATCAAGTACTGTGTGGCTACAAAGGGGAGTAACACGAGGAGTAGCAAACTTTCAAATGAGTAATTATGAAACATATTTAAGTTTTCCTCAAAGGGTTTGTAGAGATTCTCACAAATGGTTCTTTTCTCTTTTTTTTTTTATTGAACCGCACCTCTTGGAGGACTGTGAGGAATCTGAAGAGTAGGACGGTGATCTCACCACAGTGTAGACTGATGGTGATGATGCATGAGGGACATTACGTGCGGCTCCAAAACTCCAGGTCGTCTTTATTTTCTGAGAAGGTGAGTCTGAAATATATTCGTGCTGCTATCTGCACATGTTCAACCGCAAATACACGGACATGAAATATACGGTTTTAATACTCAACGTGTGGTTTGTTTGTTGCAGTCACTGCATCAATTTCATCAGTTAGTTGGTGTTATTAAATACACATGTGTAATGTGAAAAGTAGGGTTGTACGGTATACCGGCATTGGTATAGTACTGTGATACTAATTAATCATATTCGGTACTATACCGCATCTAAAAAATAACCCCGTCGTCACATCGTGTAGTTGTTGGTTTTACGAGCAGATGAGCATGTTCGGCAGCGCACAATCACAGAGTACTTAGAAGCAAACACAGTGTGTAGACAGAAAAGGGAGAATGGACGCATTTTGGCTTAAAAATAAATGTGAAGTTTTAACACTGAAACGCCCACAGGAAGAGGTGCTTTAAGACATGGCTAGCTAGTTAGCGGCTAAAGGCGCAGTCTGCAGTGTTTTAGCTACTTCTAAATCACTAATCCTCGCCTCCATGGCGATATATAAAGTACGTTTCTTACAAGTATCATCCCTGCAGGACGAGGAATAGCTAAACATGCTTCTAAATGTAAACAAACACCAATGGTGGATCCACACCTAACATCCACTGTAATAATACAAAGTACAAGAGCGTATCTAGTCGATACTACTATGATTACATCGATATTTTTTAGCATCACAAAATCTTCTTTCGTTTTTTAAAAATGTATATTATGTTTATAAACTCAGGAAATATTTCCCTGGACACATGAGGACTTGAATATGACCAATGTATGATCCTGTAACTACTTGGTATCGGATTGATACCCAAATTTGTGGTATCATCCAAAACTAATGTAAAGTATCAAACAACAGAAGAATAAGTGATTATTACATTTTAACAGAAGTGTAGATAGAACATGTTAAAAGAGAAAGTAAGCAAATATTAACAGTAAATGAATAAGTCGATTAATAATTCATTTTCTACCGCTTGTCCTTAATAATGTTGACAAAACAATAGAATGATAAATGACACAATATGTTACTGCATATGTCAGCAGACTAATTAGGAGCCTTTCTTTGCTTACTTACTACTAAAAGACAAGTTGTCTTGTATGTTCACTATTTTATTTAAGGACTTAACTGCAATAAGAAACATATGTTTAATGTACCCTAAGATTTTTGGTTAAAATAAAGCCAATAATGCAATTTTTTTGTGGTCCCCTTTATTCAGAAAAGTACCGAAAAGTACCGAAATAATTTTAGTACCGGTACCAAAATGTTGGTATCGTTACAACACTAGTCTACCCGTATTGAAGCACGTACCGAAACATGAGGGCGGCGTAGAAGAATAGTTAGGGCCTGAATGCAGCTGTTTAGGGCAGTGGTCCCCAACCACCGATCCGGGGACCGGTACCGGTACCGGTCCGTGATGCATTTGCTACCGGGCCGCACAGAGACATTAATTGATTTATAAACTAACACATTTTCTCCAACTTAACTTTTGACTGTCCCACTAAACACACCAATAAGCTTGTTTAAAAAATCGCAAAAAGCCGCTGCCTGACCAGTTTAATGTACCTTAAGATTTTTTGTTAATATAAAGCCAATAATGAAAATTTTTGTTGTCCCTTTTATTTAGAAAATACCGAAAAGTATCGAAATACATTTTGGTACCGGTACCGGTACAAATTAAGCAACTTGTTACATTGTATTTAAGTTGCAATAATGTTCTTTCATTTAAGTCCATCAGTGATCATTTGACACCATAAAATTCAAGATAAAATAAATTCAGCTGTCAATGTTCAAAATTAAATTTTTTGAATCAAATTAAGATGATATAACCCTACCTACACCCCCTATCAAAAATGGAAAAAATGGTTCATCCCGTCTGGTAGCAACAAACCCGGTGTGGTGTGTTGATCTGCTTTCCATTGCACTACCTGCTTTTGGAGTTTTGGGGTGGAGCCACTGTCGCACACCTGGAGCCAATTTGGATCACCTGCCAGTCTTCACATTGCCAGTTGATTGTTCCACGTTTCACGCTCACCAAGGAAGTTGTCCAATACTTTGGCTGCTTCCCGTGTTCATCGCTTCCTGTTGACTCCCAGACATCTACCATCTCTGCTCCACTCCTTGTCGAGTGCGTTTTCTGTATTCTCCTCTCCTTTTAAAGTCTGTTTGCTGTTTTCTTTCCATTCCTGTTTGAGTGCGCCTTATGTTACTAAATCTTGTATTTTTTTGGAAACCTCCCAGCAGTCACAAGACATTGATAAAACATTAAATATACATCAGGCTTTTTTTTTTTTTAAACTGACTGAAACAACGTTACAAATTAGTTGCATTTGCAAATTGAGACAATGTTGATGTCTAACGTTGGATCAACAATGTTGCTTGGGAAATTTCCGTGTTTTCCAGACTATAAGGCGCACTCAAAATATTATTTTTTTTCTCAAAACTCGACAGTGCACCTTATAACCCAGTGCGCCTAATGTAAGGAATACGTTTGGTTGAGCTTACCCACCTCGAAGATATTTTATTCAGTACATGGTGTAATGATAAGTGTGACCAGTAGATGGCAGTCAAACATAATAGATAAGTGTACACTGAACTATGATGGCAATATGACTCATGTAAACAACACCAACATTTTAAATGTTCCATTGAAAATATAGAACATTACACACGGCACTCAAAAATCTATCAAAATGTTTTAGTACGACTTCGGTAAGCTATGAAGACGCACCGCTTGATGGATTGTCGGTGCATTAAACATACGAGTGTATAAGGTAAGACATATTATCTGGCGTTTTCTTTCACAATATTATGCAGAAGCAACTTTTCTTACCTTCTGGTACCTGCTGATCTGTATTTGGGATCTGCATAAATCCTGAAAAATTGCCTTTGTAGTCCGTGGCGACACCATAGCCAATAAGCTTCTTCTTTTTCTCTATCTTCTTGTTATGGGACATTCATCCTCCGCTGTTGCCATTTGTAATATAAAGTAGTGTAAAGTTCTTACTTATATCTGTCAGTAAACTCGCCATGAAAGTGTTAAAACATACCGGTGTAGTGACTTTACATTTTTCACCCAAGGAACTTTAGTTATTAGAGAGTTCCGGTCGGACGGTTTTTCACGTGACACATTTCCTGTGTTGTTGTTTCCGGATGAGGAGATGCTGCTCCGTTATTAATTGAAGTAATGTCTGAATGTCATTAAAACAGTTAGCTCCATCTTTTGACACTTCTTCCACTCCCGTCCTTGCACGCTACACCGCTACAATAAAGATGACGGGGAGAAGACGCTGCCGAAGGTGAGCCACGTAAATAAGACCGCCCACAAAACGGCGCATACGGAAGCGACTGTCAGAAAGCGGCTTGAAGATGATCTGTAAAACATCATCTATGCAACATTTTGACCAAAAGAACCACCATTACATGTTATGTAGACCAGTGTTTTTCAACCACTGAGATACAGTCTGGTGTGCCGTGGGAGATTATCTAATTTCACCTATTTGGGTTAAAAATATTTTTTGCAAACCAGTAATTATAGTCTGCAAATTATGTGTTGTTGTTGAGTGTCTGTGCTGTCTAGAGCTCGGCAGAGTAACCGTGTAATACTCTTCCATATCAGTAGGTGGCAGCCGGTAGCTAATTGCTTTGTAGATGTCGGAAACAGCGGGAGGCAGCCTGCAGGTAAAAAGGTATCTAATGCTTAAACCAAAAGTAAACAAAAGGTGAGTGCCACTAAAAAAAGGCATTGAAGCTTAGGAAAGGCTATGCAGAACTAGACTAAAACTAAATTGGCTACAAAGTAAACAAAAACAGAATGCTGGAGTACAGCAAAGACTTACTGTGGAGCAAAGACGGCATCCACAATGTACATCCAAACATGACATGACAATCAACAATGTCCCCACAAAGAAGGATAAAAACAACTGAAATATTTTTGATTGCTAAAACAAAGTAGATGCGGGAAATATCGCTCAAAGGAAGACATGAAAATACAAAAAAAAAGAAAAAGCCATCAAAATAGGAGCGCAAGACAAGAACTAAAACACTACACACAGGAAAACAGCAAAAAACTCAAAATAAGTCACGGCGTGATGTGACAGGTCGTGACAGTACACCTACTTTGAGACAAGAGCTATAGTGATGCATGCTTGGTTATGGTTTAAAGTCATATCCAAAAATTGCGACAACGACTTTTTACGGTCAACTGAGTTTTGTTTTTTAATGATTTCTGCTGGTGGTGTGCCTCCGGATTTTTTCAACGCAAAAAATGTGCCTTGGCTCAAAAAAGGTTGAAAAACACTGGTGTAGACCACAAGGAAGTGTTTTACATTTAGAAAAAAATAATAATAACATGAATCCTTTAATGCGCCCTATAATCCGGTGTGCCTAATATATGAAAAAAGATAAAAAATAGACCATTCATCGGCAGTGCGCCTTATAATCCAGTGCGCCCTATGGTCCGGAAAATACGGTACCGAATTTCAAAGGTAAAATCAACGTCACAATCTGACATGAAATAAACGTTGTCAAAAAGCATGTTGTTTCATTATTGTATTTGTGTTGTAGTGCATTGGTTGGAAAATGACCAAAATTCAATGATCAAATTCAATGTTAAAACCCAACATTGATTAATCATCGTCAAAAAGCATGTTGTTCCAACCTTGGGTTTGAGTCGCTCAACGTCAGGACCTAAGTCAACAAGTTCTCAACGTTGTTTTAATGTCTTGTGCCTGCTGGGCTGTCTCTCACTGCATTGAGGTTCCTAACACCCAGCATGGAACACTTCAATGTTCTCTCAACACAGACGTCATAATGTCATCAAAGCTCACATTTATGGATTCACATGCAGCACCGATATTTGGGAACCAGGATGAGGAGATAGAAAAAAGGTAAAATATACATACATATTTGTGGCAGCATCAGACCAAGTTATGTTTAAGTTTCACTTTTGCATCCCACAGCACATAATTGTGGTGCATTCAAGGAACCTTGATTAAAAAGAGGCGTTATGAGTATTTAAAGACAGGGGAAACTTAACCCACAGTATAATAATAATAATAATAATAATAATAATAATAATAATAATAATAATAGATTTTATTTGTAAAAAGCACTTTACGTTGAGCAAACAACCTCAAAGTGCCACAGTGTAAAAAAAAAAAAAAAGTAATAATAATAATAATAAAAGATAATAAAAACAAATACAATATAAATAAAATAAAATAAAATAAATAAATAATAATTATAAAAGTATAGTAATTCTAACATTGATAGTATTATGATTATTATGATTATTATTATTATTATTATTATTATTATTACCCACTAATTGATATAACTACTATTCTCTACTTTACACTATGACGTAATACTATGACGACATATTTATAATTGTATTTAAGTGAATAATGACAGGTGGTATGTTTATAAAAACTGGCTACTCTATCAAATGTGTCGGAAGTATTTTGTGGAGAAAAAAAACAACTGAACATTCTTAAAAATAAAACAACACCATAATAAAACTGTGGTTTAGAAAGGCTACAGGCAAAAACCTTATTAAGGCTTAAACCATATTTTCTGGACCATAAGGCGCACCGGATTATAAAGCGCATTAAAGGCGCATCATTTTATGATTTTTTTCTAAATGTAAAACACTTCCTTGTGGTCTACATAACATGTAATGGTGGTTCCTTGGTCAAAATGTTGCATAGATTATGTTTTACAGACTTTCTGACAGTCGCTTCAGGATGTGCCGTTTTGTGGGCGGTCTTATTTACGTGGCTCACCTTCGGCAGCGTCTTCTCCCCGTCATCTTTGTTGTAGCGGTGTAGCGTGCAAGGACGGGAGTGGAAGAAGTGTCAAAAGATGGAGCTAACTGTTTTAATGACATTCAGACTTTACTTCAATCAATAACGGAGCAGCATCTCCTCATCCGTGGCTCACTAGTGCAACAACACAGGAAATGTGTCCCGTGAAAAACGGTCCGACCGGAACTCTCTAATAACTAAAGTTCCTTGGGTGAATAATGTAAACTCACTACACCGGTATGTTTTTAGTGCTTCCATAGCGAGATATAAGTTAGAACTTTACGCTATTTATGTTAGAAATGGCAATAGCAGAGGGTGAAAAAGAAGAAGTGTATCGACTACGGCATCAGCACGGACTACAGTGGCGGACGTGCGCAAATTTTCAGGACTTATGCAGATCTCAAATACACAATCAGCAGGTACCAGAAGGTAATAAGAAGTTGGTTTTGCATAATGTTGTGAAACAAAACGCCAGATAATGTCTGCTAATGGGTGCCATTTAGCGGTCCTTATACACACACCATAGTAATACTTGTATCTCTGACTACGGTAGCCGTAATGGGCCGACAATCCATCAAGCGGTGCGGCTTCAAAGTCATACTAAAAACATTTTGACAGATTTTTGAGTGCCGTGTGTAATGTTGTTTTTTTTTTTAATGGAACATTTAAAGTTTTGGTGTTGTTTACTGGCGTCATATTGCAGTCTACACGTATCTCTTATGTGTGACTGCCATCTACTGGTCACACTTATCATTACACCATGTACCAAATAAAATTGCTTCGAGGTCGGTAAGCACAACCAGAATTATGTTGTAGCGATTTCTGAGAAAATGAAAGGATTTTAAGTGCGCCTTACAGTCCAAAAAATATGGTACATGTGTTTTAAAAAGTTACTTTCCAACCATATTAAATCTTTCTTTTCTTTTTTGGCACATACAAATACATACTGAGTTATGTATGTGGGGTGGTGACGGTAGGTTAAGAGTGGGGGCCTTACAGGAGTCTAATAATAGGTCAAAAATAAGTAAAATTAAAGACCAAAAATAGGGCCACAAACACAATATTTGTTTAGGGCCACACAAAGCCTATAGGGCCTGCATTGTATATGATAACTTTTGTCAAAAAGTGGAAGTACCACAGTACCAGAGGAAAGAGTCATGTTAGAATGCAAAAAGTATTACAACCTAAAATTCACAAGTACATTAAAAAAAACATGTATTTATAAAGATCGAGAGAAAGATGAAAGTAGAACTGACTGAAAAACATTAAGTGGTTTGATTTACAGAGGACCACTCGACTTTCTGTCTTCCCTGTTTTTTTCCTAGTCCTCTCACTACCAGGTCTGCACAGCTGTTTGCGAGCCGGGGGCTTTCTCCAGAGCCCAGATGAAAGAGCTGCCATAAGCAGGCCTGCAGGTAGGTCTGCTAAAGCCATCGCTGTGGCTGTCCACTGCCCACCGCATGAAGTGAAAAAGGTAAAGGGGGAAACAAAAAAAAAAAAGAGACGATGGAGAATATAGAGGGTGAGAATGAAAACGAGGACTCTGTTAAAACAGATGGACGAAGAGAATGTTGAGGGGAGAATGAGGGATAGAAGCAGAAAATACGAAGATGGCGCCATGGAGGAAAGTAGCGAAGGGGGGTTGGCGGCGGGAGGGGGGGTGGTAGGGGGTGGATACCTGTTCTCAGTCAGCCCAGACCTCCCGCCTCCTCACCACCCCCGATACCAGGAATGATGTCTGCTTTTATTGACTTTGTTAAAGCGTTTTCAATGCTGCTTCCAATGTGTTTACAAGACAGTAAATCATGGCCTGTGCACAGTAGGGGCCGGGGGGGGCAAATATAGGAGGAAACATCGAAGGAACATTTTGGGTTGAGCCAACAACAACTTCATGTAACACACGCACCTTTTCTACCTCTGTGGGGCCCTTTGTCTTCATCACCATCATCATCATCATCATCGTAGACAGGACAAGTAGTACCCTATGACTTCACATTGGTTACATGCACAATGTATTGATTTCATCCATTTTATATACCCTCATTAGGGTCAAGGGGAAGATGGAGTCTACACCACAGGGACTTCAAGTACACCCTAGACTGGTTGCCGGACAATCGCTGGGCACACTGAGGTCAGTTTAGTCTCAAATTAACCTACCGTATTTTCCGGACCATAGGGCGCACCGGATTATAAGGTTGCACTGCCGATGAATGGTCTATTTTCGATCTTTTTTCATATATAAGGCGCACCGGATTATAGGGCGCATTAAAGGAGTCATATAAAATAATTAGAGATGTCCGACAATGGCTTTTTTGCCGATGTCCGATATTCCGATATTGTCCAATTCTTAATTACCGATACCGATATCAACCGATATCAACCGATACCGATATATACAGTCGTGGAATCAACACATTATTATGCCTAATTTGGACAACCAGGTACGGTGAAGATAAGGTCCTTTTTTTTAAAAAATTATCAAATAAAATAAGATAAATAAATCAAAAACATTTTCTTGAATAAAAAAGAAAGTAAAACAATATTAAAACAGTTACATAGAAACTAGTAATTAATGAAAATGAGTAAAATTAACTGTTAAAGGTTAGTACTATTAGTGCAGTGGTTCTCAACCTTTTTTCAGTGATGTACCCCCTGTGAACATTTTTTTAATTCAAATACCCCCTAATCAGAGCAAAGCATTTTTGGTTGGAAAAAAAGAGATAAAAAAGTAAAATACAGCACTATGTCATCAGTTTCTGATTTATTAAATTGTATAACAGTGCAAAATATTGCTCATTTGTAGTGGTCTTTCTTGAACTTTTTGGAAAAAAAGATGTAAAAAAAACTAGTTGAAAAATAAACAAGTGATTCAATTATAAATAAAGATTTCTACACATAGAAGTAATCATCAACTTAAAGTGCCCTCTTTGGGGATTGTAATAGAGATCCATCTGGATTCATGAACTTAATTCTAAACATTTATTTTGTTGAAGTATTATTCAATAAATATATTTATAAAGGATTTTTGAATTGTTGCTATTTTTAGAATATTTCAAATCTCACGTACCCCTAGGCATACCTTCAAGTACCCCCAGGGGTACGCGTACCCCCATTTGAGAACCACTGTATTAGTGGACCAGCAGCATGCACAATAATGTGTGCTTACGGACTGTATCCCTTGCAGACTGTATTGATATATATTGATATATAATGTAGGAACCAGAATACTAATAACAGAAAGAAACAACCCTTTTGTGTGAATGAGTGTAAATGGGGGAGGGAGGTTTTTTGGGTTGGTGTACTAATTGTAAGTGTATCTTGTGTTTTTTATGTTGATTTAATTTAAAAAAATACAAATAAAAAAAACGATACCGATTATAAAAAATACGATACTGATAATTTCCGATACTACATTTTAAAGCATTTATCGGCCGATAATATCTAAAAATAATCATTTTGCATGTTCATCATTTCGCAGAATCGAGTGCCCAAATAAAGAATTCCATGCGTGGGTAACTCAGTCTCTGTGATTTCTTTATTGAATATAACTGCATAACAAGCCACAATGGGGCCCAAAAAAAATTGCAAGTACCAGCATTTTGATAAATAAGATAAAAATTCTAAAAAGAACAAAAGTACATATTTTCTCCACTCCCCTTCCTTCTCCACTCATCACCACATTTGCCACAAGAGTCTACAAAAAAAGTGTTTTGTGTTGATTAATGAGGGCCCAAGCAGCGGAGCAAGCACCACGTGTGCGATGCAGAGTTCCGCAAGGGCCCCATTAAAATTGTTTTGGGTTTTGTTGGGGTTTTTCCTATCTGTTTGGATGTCTTTTTGATGCCCTTAACTTGCACGAAAAGTCCCCATATTTTGCAGGCACGTCAAGGATGGCAAAAATAAATTATTTTGGGAGTCTCTATAATTAAAATTCAAAATTGGCTTACTCGCGCCACCTTTAAATTGAGGAAAAATTAACCCCTCCTACCAGTTTCACACATAGACAGAAAAACCACAGGGGACCTCTAACATGACGGGGCGCACATAAAAGTCTCAGGGACCCATACCTGAAAACCGACAGGTTTCCATCTTCCATTTTTCGGCTAAAAAAAGGGGTCATACTTTAAAGAAACCCCTTTCGGCAGGAGGCTGCCGAGCATCTGGAGTAGGATAGGTAGGATAAGATAGGATGGACTTTATTCATACCAAAATGGGGAAATTATATGGTTGCGATGCAGATACAAAAAGTCCACAAAAAATGAGGTTAAAAAAACACAGAAAACGAGAGAGAAACATCAGAGAACACAAAAGACATTAAAGGCATTAAAAGAGTACAGAGCTGATGGAACCAGTTGCCACTTCAGTGGCGCCATTTCCACATACAGCTACAAAAGTAAATCGTCAAAAAAAAAAAAGAGCAATAAATAATAAATATTGTGCACATTCAATTGTACCAGGCAGCCCACTGGCTCTTGGCCAGTGTCCAGTCTGCGCGGACAAGCGAGAATCCCTCCAGAGAGACCAAAGCGTCCTCAGTCAGGACTACGTGAAGCCTGTCCATCCGGATCCCCAATGCCAGGTCCGCAGCCATGTCTCTTTTCTCGCTTCTCCTCCGGCAACCCCGGTTGTGACAGGGAAGCCAGCAGCTGGTCTCTGGTGCAAACATTGTCATAGTCAAAAGGCTTCCTCGAGGCAAATCTAAAAGTTCACAAAAAAAGGGCCAAAACCCCCACAGAAGTCATGGAAGTCCCTGTTGCGCAGCCCTGAAGGGCCCCAACGAAAAAGGCAAAAAAAGACAGGAAATCTAGAGGGAAACCGAAAGAAGAATACACAAAAGCACAGAGCTCCTGCAACCAGCAGCCACTACAGCGGCACTGCCACCAGACTGAGGAACAGCTTCTTTCCGGAAGCTGTTAGACTGCTGAACTCCGATGGTGCTCTGCGAGAAACATTTAACTTGCACAAGTGTCCCAACTGTGATAAACTTGTCATGATCCGTTGCCCGGATCATTTTTTTGTTTAGAAGAAGACTACCTTAGTTCTGTTTTTCAGCACCTCTGGGTTTGTGTTTTCTTGGTTGCCATGGGTGCTGATTATTTTCACCTGCCTCTGATTAGTGTTCGATACGCTCAACTGCTCCCGGGCACTAATCAGAGAGCTACCGCATTTTTCGGAGTATAAGTCGCTCCGGAGTATAAGTCGCTCCGGAGTATAAGTCGCACCGGCCAAAAATGCATAATAAAGAAGGAAAAAAACATATATAAGTCGCACTGGAGTATAAGTCGCATTTTTGGGGGAAATGTATTTGATAAAACCCAACACCAAGAATAGACATTTCAGTACCCCTGGGTTTGTGTTTTCTTGGTTGCCATGGGTGCTGATTATTTTCACCTGCCTCTGATTAGTGTTCGATACGCTCAACTGCTCCCGGGCACTAATCAGAGAGCTACCGTATTTTTCGGAGTATAAGTCGCTGCGGAGTATAAGACGCACCGGCCGAAAATGCATGATAAAGAAGGAAAAAAACACATATATAAGTCACACTGGAGTATAAGTCGCATTTTTGGGGGAAATGTATTGATAAAACCCAACACCAAGAATAGACATTTCAGCACCCCTGGGTTTGGGTTTTCTTGGTTGCCATGGGTGCTGATTATTTTCACCTGCCTCTGATTAGTGTTCGAGACGCTCAACTGCTCCCGGGCACTAATCAGAGAGCTACCGCATTTTTCGGAGTATAAGTCGCTCCGGAGTATAAGTCGCACCGGCCGAAAATGCATAATAAAGAAGGAAAAAAACATATATAAGTCACACTGGAGTATAAGTCGCATTTTGGGGGGAAATGTATTTGATAAAACCCAACACCAAGAATAGACATTTCAGTACCCCTGGGTTTGTGTTTTCTTGGTTGCCATGGGTGCTGATTATTTTCACCTGCCTCTGATTAGTGTTCGATACGCTCAACTGCTCCTGGGCACTAATCAGAGAGCTACCGCATTTTTCGGAGTATAAGTCGCTCCGGAGTATAAGTCGCACCGGCCGAAAATGCATAATAAAGAAGGAAAAAAACATACATAAGTCGCACTGGAGTATAAGTCGCATTTTTGGGGGAAATGTATTTGATAAAACCCAACACCAAGAATAGACATTTGAAAGGCAATTTAAAATAAATAAAGAATAGTGAACAACAGGCTGAATAAGTGTACGTTATATGAGGCATAAATAACCAACTGAGAACGTGCCTGGTATGTTAACGTAACATATTATGGTAAGAGTCATTCAAATAACTATAACGTTGTCATGTCTTGGTGATCATGTTTAGTTTGGCTATGTTCTGTTTGGTTTTTGGATTTTGTCAGTTCCTGTTTTTTCACTCCCTGTTTTGTTTTCATGACAGCCCATTAGTTTCCACCTGTCCTCATGTCACGCACCTGATTCAATTGGACTCACGCACCTGTTGTTAATCACATCACCACTATTTAAGCCTGTAGTTGCCAAGCAGTGCTCTGTACTTCTGACACCCATGCTATCCTTTCCTTCCTGTTGATACCATAGTTCATGCTCCATGCTTTCCAAGTAAGTTTTTGTTTATGACCATAGTTCAGTTTATGAGTTGACGTTCTTTGGTTTCATAGCCAAGTTTGTTCTCCGCCTTGTGCGCGCCTTTTGTTTGCACCCTTTTTTGTAGTTTATAGTGTTAAAACCAATATGTACTCACCTTCACGCCTTGTCCACTCCAACTTACTTGCATCTCGGGAAAACAAACACCCCAAAGTCCACGCCGTTATGACAAACATATAGAACATGCTATATGTTTACCAAACAATCTGTCACTCCCAATCGCTAAATCCGATGAAATCGTATACGTCTAGTCTCTTTCGTGAATGAGCTAAATAATATTATTTGATATTTTACGGTAATGTGTTAATAATTTCACACATAAGTCGCTCCTGAGTATAAGTCGCACCCCCGGCCAAACTATGAAAAAAACTGCGACTTATAGTCCGAAAGATACGGTTTTTATTCCTGCTTTTCGCCACACTCATGCTGGCTGTCTTGTTTGCTTCCCGCTACAGTTACATTCGATGATTCTTGCTTCTTGTTGTCTATGCTAAGCTTTTCCGTTAGCTTTGCCATAGCTTCCCGTGCAACCGGCACAATTTTCTGTTTATTTGTATTTTCCTGCATTTATGTATTCTGGACTGATTTATAAAGAATAAATAATTCTTCTACCTGCACCCTGCCTCCAGAGTTCCGTCTGCATCCTGGGAAAACGATCCGTGCATTTACACGCGTACCCACTGTAACACAACTGGGTTTTTATTTGGTTCGGTTTGCTGCCATTGTTTTTACATTTTATTTGTACTACACAACAACAATCTATTCTATGTTTGTGTTTATTTTATGCTATTTCCATGCTATGCATTTATGACCTACTATATCTATATATATATCAAGTACCACCTCAGAAAAGTCTTGGCTCTCCAAGTACCACCATAATGACCAACAGTAAAATACAGTAGCGTAGTAGGTCGAAGTATTCATTAAAAACAAGGCATTGGTTTTATTTAACAAGTATATTTACTATTTTTGGCCACTGTAACATTACTCACAGTTCGAACAGTAACACTGTGTTTAAATATAGAAATATAACACACTAAACCAGTGGTTCTTAACCTGGGTTCGATCGAACCCTAGGGGTTTGGTGAGTCGGGCTCAGGGGTTCGGCGGAGGTCAAGACACACCCGACTCATCGTGTAAATAAAAACTTCTCCCTATCCTCTTATTACGGATACGGCAACAGCAGAAGTCAGACTGATTTGCAGGTGTGTAATTTGTTGTGAGTTTATGCACTGTGTTGGTTTTGTTCTTTGAACAAGGTGATGTTCATGCACGGTTCATTTTATGCACCAGTAAAAAAACATGGTAACACTTTAGTATGGGGAACATATTCACCATTAATTAGTTGCTTATTAACATGCAAATTAGTAACATATTGGCTCTTAACTAGTCATTATTAAGTACTTATTAATGCCTTATTCGGCATGGCCTTATTATAAGCCTAACCCTCTAACCCAGTGGTTCTTAACCTTGTTGGAGGTACCGAACCCCACCAGTTTCATATGCGCATTCACCGAACCCTTCTTTAGTGAAAAATAAAATGTTTTGTTTTTCTCAAATTCAAGATACAAGTTATATGTTTTTGGTAACACTTTAGTATGGGGAACATATTCTACGTAACAAAGACTTAATTTAGAGTTATTTGGTTAGGGTTAGTGTTAGAGGGTTAGGGCCAGGGATAGCGTGTTAGGCTTATAATAAGGCCATGCCGAATAAGGCATTAATAAGTACTTAATAATGACTAGTTAAGAGCCAATATGTTACTAATTTGCATGTTAATAAGCAACTAATTAATGGTGAATATGTTCCCCATACTAAAGTGTTACCATGTTTTATTACTGGTGCATAAAATGAACCGTGCATGAACATCACCTTGTTCAAAGAACAAAACAACCAACACAGTGCATAAACTCACAACAAATTACACACCTGCAAATCAGTCAGCTGTTGCCGTATCCGTATAACGCTGATAAGGAGAAGTTTGTATTTACACGATGATTCTGGTGTGTCTTGACCTCCACCGAACCCCTGAGCCCGACTCACCGAACCCCTAGGGTTCGATCGAACCCAGGTTAAGAATCACTGCTCTAACCCTAACCCTAACCAAATAACTCTACATTAAGTCTTCGTTACTTAGAATATGTTCCCCTAGTGTCCAAAAAACTCTAAATTAAGTCTTTGTTACTTAGAATATGTTCCCCATACTAAAGTTTTACCAAAAACATATAACTTTGTCTTGAATTTGAAAAAAAAAAAAACATTTTAGTTTTCACTAAAGAAGGGTTCGGTGAATGCGCACATGAAACTGGTGGGGTTCGGTACCTCCAACAAGGTTAAGAACCACTGCACTAAACACTTAAGTTATTCATTGGCGTACCACTACCGAAGTTTTGAGATTCACTGTCCTATTGTAATGAAATTATTGTGTACATACTTCACATCATTCTCGTGGTACTCATTGGACTAAATCTGGTACCTTGGATACTAAACTTTATGCCGTCTCATGTGTCCCATGTAGGAATATAAAGTTCCTTGCGTCCTTGATAGCTCCAACGTGGTTCTCGCCGTTTACGTTATAAGCATGTAGTGTTCTCTAAGCATCCGTATCACAATACATAGTAGTGTCAGGTGTCACCCTGTGGAATACGGCAACTCCACAAGTGGAAATAAACATTTGGCCAGAGAGGCTTTGGTTCACTTGCATGGTCTGGGTTGAGTCCAGGTGTCTAAAGGGAACTAAAACCAATGGACACTTTTATTCCAGATGTCACAAAAGAAACCAAATTGTTCAATAACAGAGAGGTGATGCTGGCCTGATGCGTTCTGTTGCGGTTGTCCCTGGCAGTGTCATTCAGAGGAATTATTTTCCAGTGCCTGAAATATTTTCCTAATTCACAGCGGGCACGCCTAGAAATGTCAATACGTGTGTCCATCTTGTCCCTCATCTATCGCCTTACCGGGTCGACTTAATTATTTGGTGGCTCTGATATAATACATGCTTGGTGCGGTTGACCACAACTGTAGTATTTGTCTTCATAGAGTAAGGATATCCAAACCTCACTCTCCTTCAAACATCCAAGTTAGCAGGCTGACATTAATATGGGCTGTCTCATTGTCATTGCCTTGTCTTGGCCCCCAGGTACTATTACTTTGCAATCAATCATATTTGATGTCTCACACTCACACTGCAAATTACAAATGGGAGTCATTCAGACTTTAACCACTAGTACAGTAGAACCACTCAAATCCAGCACAAGCAATACAAAACTTGGATTCAATATCCCTCTTCAAATCAAGACTCAAAACACACTTATTCCTGACTGCTTATTCATTATACTCATCTTTTCTTCTCTATCTTTGTTGTTGTTATTATTGTTGTTTTTATCCAATTTGATTTTATTGTTTCGATCTTGTACGGTGTCCTTGAGTGCCCAGAAAGGCGCCTTATAAATACAATTTATTATTATTATTATTATTATTATTATTATTATTATTATTAGTCGGGAATTGTCTTTCTTTTTTTTAAATTCTTCCACACAAAATTCTTTTTTTTTTTTTTTCTTTTCTTTTTTTTTTGAGACAAAATTCAAAACAACTTTGTTAAAAGACAAAGTAATTATAATCTGAAAGGAACCGAGATCTTTACTAAATCGAAATTTAGAACCGGGATAAAGGACATAAGTATTTCAATTAAAGGGGAACAATCTTGACAATGAAATAAAACAATATAGGTCTCCTGTATTTAAAAAATAAATAAAATTACAAATCATGGTGATGAAAAGATATGACTTGGAGTAAATTATTGTTTCCATTTTTAGTTATTTTGTTGTATGTTATGAAATATGTACAGTATGTTATGAATATATACGTTAGGTCAGGAAAAAACACAGAGGCTATTTCATCCCTACAAGCCTGTTTCGCAGGTTTCCCTGATCTTCAGGGGATTTTATGATGAGACCAGTTTGTTGCGTTTATTTAATGTGGACATGTTGGTGTTGGTATATAGTAAAGGTTACATCTTTTAGTTGCACTGTTGTATGGTGAGCTAAATGCAACAATTTTAATCGGTTGTATTGTCTTTAAGACTCCATATGTATTTGCTCTGTTCTGTGGAGTTCCCAAGTTGGGGTCTACGGAATGATGCTGTGTGGTTGTTACATCGGGTTTTAAAGGTGTTTTCTGCGAGTCCAGTATATATCTCTGTGTTTGAGGTGTCCTTGCGGGTAACGCTGGCTTGGTAAACAACTGATGTTTTTATACGGTTGCCGAAAAGTGGGCAGTTAAGCCTTTGTCTGCAATTGAGTCATTAGCAAGGCAAGGCAAGGCAAGGCAACTTTATTTGTATAGCGCTTTTCATACACAAGGCAGACTCAAAGTGCTTCACAGACAACAAAGTGAAATGAAAGAAAATAAAATCAAAATTAAAATGCAGACAATAAAAATAAAAACAGTGCAGACGTTAAAAGTTAAAAGATTAAAAGATTTAGCTGAAAGCTAAGGTGAACATAAAAGTCTTCAGTCTAGTTTTAAAAGTAGTCAGAGTTGGGGAAAGTCTGACATCTTCAGGAAGTTTATTCCAGCTATTTGTTGCATAGTGACTGAATGATGCTCTCCCTTGATTTGAGTTTACTCTTGGAACCGCTAACAGATTGACAAGCGGTTGCTTGTCTGTGTGTGCTCAGAATCTTTTTGTTGTGTGAGTCAATGGTTTGTTTGATATTCGTCATTTTGGGGAAGTGATTGTCAATGAGTGCAAGAAATTTGTGTCCAATAGTCGTGCTGACATTTTTGGTGAATGGGGGTTGTACCAAAGTGTGTTGTCCCGTTTCCTGTTTTTGTTTTAGTTGCTGGTGGGTTGTATGGAAGGGTGTGTAGATATCCACTTTCGTTGAGTGATTTTTGGTATAGAGGTGTTGCTTGGTTGAATGATTCCCTGTCCGATGACAGGGCTGACAGTCTCCTGTTGATGCCGGCTGGTATGTTCCTGTCATGGTGTACATATTGTAATGTGGTGTCGGGCTTTGTTATGAAAATACAGTATATTGCTAATCTTCTCAATTGAACAACAAAGGTTTTAGCTGTATGAATAGGGCCCAGATATTTTACTTATTTGCTTTACTTCTTTCAGCCCCTTTTCATTCATTATTTAGTTTAATGGACATTTTGGGCATTCCGGGACTTGCGCGGCCGACGGCGGGACTTGTGGGACTCGAACCTGGGTAGATATTTAGAAAATGTTTGGGACTTTTGCCGACTTTTCCAACTTTTATCCCCTTCTTCCCGCGGGACTCGGCTGGGTGCATTTTGGACATTTTGGGCATCCCGGGACTTGTGGGACTTGAACCTGGGTAGGTATTTTGAACATTTTTGGGACATTTGCCGACTTTTCTCACTTTTCTCCCCGCCTTCCTGTGGGATTAAATGTTATGTTGATTTTTTATTTTATTTTTACCTTAAATGAATGAAATAAAACAAACAAACAATTAATCTCCCCTAAGGAAGGAAAATAAAACCATTATCATTTATTATGTATTTACTGGTAAATAAATGTTCTAAATAACTTTTGAACATTTGTAACTATTGCACAGGTAAAGATATGGGTAACGAATTCAGTATTTTTATAGGCACTAACCGAATTCCATCAGTACTACTGGGTATCAATTCACATAGGATCGAACGGTGCCATATTCTTAGACTTGGATTTAGACCTAAACAAACTTTATTGATCCACAAGGGAAATTTTTCCACACAGTAGCTCTGTTACAAAGGATGGAAAGGATAAGGATGGAAAGTAGGTCTGTAAATCTTTGGGTGTCCCACGATTTGATCCAATATCGATTCTTGGGGTCACCATTCGATTCAAAATAAAAAAAAAAATCAATTCAACACGATTCTCGATTCAAAAACGATTTTTTCCCGATTCAAAAGGATTCTCTATTCATTCAACACATAGGATTTCAGCAGGATCTACCCCAGTCTGCTGACATGCAAGCAGAGTAGTAGATTTTAGTAAAAAGCTTTTATAATTGTAAAGGACAATGTTTTATCAATTGATTGCAATAATGTAAATTAGTTTTAACTATTAAATGAACCAAAAATATGACTTATTTTATCTTTGCGAAAATATTGGACACAGTGTGTTGTCAAGCTTATGAGATTGCTGTGTATTGTTTTGTTGGCTTGATTAAATAAAAACAATTTAAAAAATAAAAAAATTACAAAAAATTACAAAAAATACAAAATAAAAATAAAAATCGATTTTTTAAATATGAGAATCGATTCTGAATTGCACAACGTGAGAATCGCGATTCGAATTTGAATCGATTTTTTCCCACACCCCTAATGGAAAGGATCGTGCACACAAAGGCACAAAAAGAGGGTGAAAACAAAAGGTATAAAGTAGACTAAAAATATATGATGATAAAATAACGATGAAATAATGATACCTTTGTTGCTTGTGTCGTTGGTTGGAGATTAAACACCGGCTCAAACACTTGGCGAGGAAACAAGTATTTAAGCAGCACTTAGAGCAAATTAAGCCCAACTGCTTCTCGATAATGTTGCATTTTCCAATGCCAACAAAGCAAGTATGCCTGATAGAAAACACGCCAACGGAAACACTACAACATTAAGCTTGATGCTAACTTATATTGGGTTTGCCATATACATGCTACTGATTAGCGTTAGCAATTTTACATGCCGATTTTAACACATACAAATGTGGTCATGAAAACTACAACTGAGATGCAGACAATGTTCTTTCAATCAACTTCTCAAAGAAATTGTGGTTGAATTGTGGAACGTTTGACAGGTGAACCATTAAACTTTGTAGGCTTTACAATACTCAATAACAGCAGGAAACCACCTTCAGTACACAAAGTGGTGAAGTGAAAGCTTCTGTGGTGAAACTGTGTTTCCTTAATCACTTCTACACCGCGGGGTTGTTCCCAGACAGCGGTTCATTCCAGCTACAAAGTAATTCAAGCTCTCAGTCCCACTCAAACACGAGTAAGTTCCAGCGTCATTTGGTGGCACGAACGTTGACTTGATTTCCTTTTTTTTTCCCCCTGTAAGAATGTTCTCAGGCTATATGCTTATTCAAACAGACGGTTACCAAATCATCACTGTGCTACTGAGCTGCTGAGAATGACCGCAAGGTATTGTATAGGGCGACACACCAATACTTGATGATTACCTCACTTTTATAGGGGAGTTTTATTTCCCCTTAGGCTGCCATGCCTTTATTGCAGATTATTTTTTGAGGCTGCAGCTTATTGAAAAAAGTATGTAAATACATTTTGCACCAACTCACTGCTAATAACTACTTATCCATTTGATTATAATCAATATTATGCTAATTGATCAAGTCTATATGGTCTGTAGTTTCTCCAAAATTATAATGAGACATCCATTAATGCATTTTAAGTCTCAATTGAAGGTGTTTTTTGCAGTCTTTACGCTTATGCTTGGAGTGTTGTAAGCATTATATGCCAGAAAATAATATAACAATATTTATTTTAAATGGTAAGACCCAAAACCCAAAAAGTTGGCAAGCTGTGTAAATGTATTTGCAAATCCTTTTTAATCTATATTCGAATGAATAGACTGCAAAGACAAGATACTTAACGTTTGAACTGGTAAACTTGGTTATTTTTTGCAAATATTAGCTCATTTGGAATTTGATGCCTGCAACATGTTTCAAAAAAGCTGGCACAAGTGGAGAAAAATACTGAGAAAGTTGAGGAATGTTCATCAAACACTTATTTTGGAACATCCCACAGGTGAACAGGCTAATTGGGAACAGGTGAGTGCCATGATTGGGTATAAAAGCAGCTTCCATGAAATGCTCAGTCATTCACAAACAAGGATGGAGCGAGGGTCACCACTTTGTGAACAAATGCGTGAGCAAATTGTCTAACAGTTTAAGAACAACATTCTTCAACGAGCCATTGCAAGGAATTTAGGGATTTCACCTTCTACGGTCCGTAATATCATCAAAAGGTTCCGAAAATCTGGAGAAATCACTGCACGTAAGCGACAATCCCTGTGATCTTCGATCCCTGCATCAAAAACCGACATCAGTGTGTAAAGGATATCACCACATGGGCTCAGGAACGCTTCAGAAAACCACTGTCAGTAACTATATTTTGTCGCTACATATGTAAGTGCACGTTAAAACTCTACTATGCAAAGCGAAAGCCATTTATCAACAACACCCAGAAACGTCGCCGGTTTCGCTGGGCCCGAGCTCATCTAAGATGGACTGATGCAAAATGGAAAAGTGTTCTGTGGGCTGACGAGTCCACAGTTGAATTTGTTTTTGGAAACTGTGGATGTCGTGTCCTCCGGACCAAAAAGAAAAAGAACCATCCGGATTGTTATAGGCGCAAATGTGAAAAGCCAGCATCTGTGATGGTATGGGGGTGTATTAGTGCCCAAGGCATTGGTAACTTACACATCTGTGAAGGCACCATTAATGCTGAAAGGTACATACAGGTTTTGGAGCAACATATGTTGCCACTCCAGCAACGTCTTTTTTATGGACGCCCCTGCTTATTTCAGCAAGACAATGCCAAGCCACATTCTGCACGTGTTACAACAGCGTGGCTTTGTAGTAAAAGAGTGCGGGTACTAGACTGACCTGCTTGGAGTCCAGACCTGTCTCTCATTGAAAATGTGTGGCGCTTTATGAAACCTAAAATACCACAACAGAGACCCCGGACTATTGAACAACTTAAGCTGTACATCAAGCAAGAATGGGAAAGAATTCCAACTGAAAAGCTTCAAAAATTGGTCTCCTCAGTTCCCAAACGTTTACTGAGTGTTGTTAAAAGGAAAGGCCATGTAACACAGTGGTAAAAATGCCCCTGTGCTAACTTTTTTGTAATGTGTTGCTGCCATTAAATTCTAAGTTAAGGATTACTTGCAAAAAAAATTTAAGTTTCGCAGTTTTAACCTTAAGTATCTTTTCTTTGCAGTCTATTCAATTGAATATAAGTTGAAAAGGATTTCTGTTTTAATTTACGATTTACACAACGTGCCGACTTCACTGGTTTTGGGGTTTGTATTAGGGATGTAACGTCATTATAGATACTGCCGTATTTCCGTTTTTAAAGTCTCCACAACAATGCAGTGACGTGTGACGGTGTAAAACAAAAACTTTGTGTGTGGAATTTTCTCTGGCGCTGAAGCGTTTCCCAGGTCTGTAAGTAAACTACATCTCCCAGAATCGCAGAAAAAAAGTAATTGTTTTTTGGACATCAAATCTGTCCATAGGTGGTAGAGTTATGTTGCTAATAAAGAGACAAACAAACTTTGGCAGAGGTAAGAAAGTCTGCATTGTACAAAACTTTTCTTTTAGAGTTAGTTAGTTCGTTCCCAGGGCAACGCAGGGGCCAGCCGGTCACGTCGCACCGCACAGAGGGAAATCACCAAAAACAATGTTCACCGCAGGAAATACGAGTAAACTAAAAAGCTACTTGATACATCCTCAATGCATCCATTTGTCTCCCTCAGTGTACAAATATGAGCCCTCTCAAAGAACAGTACAACATAAGCATATGGAGATTCCATGGTATAAGAAAGAAGAATGCTGAACTACACTATTTGAAATATGAATTTTTCATGACCTTATCAATTAGTCGAGCACAAACTCAGATTTTATTTTGTCTTTATCATTAACTGTCTGTCATATATGTATCTGTTCATTATGTTATCTATTTGTTACAGTATGTTCGTCTGGTCAGGAACATACTCTGTATTGTTTATCCATTAAATCAACAACTTTATGTCGGATATACTCATTAATTTACATAGTCATTGTTTGTTTATCTCTCTACGCTGTAATTATCCTTTCACTGGCAGGTTGGCGCAAGCGAAGTTTGAAGCGTGACGCCTGGATGTAGAGATGGCAGGCACAGCGCAGGTAAAATGTATTTGTGGGGGGGGGCGTGACCAAGGCATGGGTAACTGGCTTCGAGATTAGTGACAGGTGCGTAGATGACACAGCTGTGAGTGTTTGTCTGATCACCTGTCGCTCTGTTAAAGGCAGCAGTCGGGAAGGAGGGGAGGTGGTTGATGGTGGAGAACAAGCGAGAGAAACTTTAACATGGCTGAAAAGCACAACTTGTTGAAAAATAAATCATTGTTCGCAAAGATGAACACGGCTGTCATGTCCGTCATTGGTGGTCCAGAGAACCCGGAGGAGCAAGACCTCCACAGTATTAAATGAGAACAAGGGCTGCAAAGCCTTCGTTCCCACAGTGTTTGATTCAAGAACTCCTTCATTCCGCACTCCATCCAGCTGTATAAATACTCGCCATACAACAATAGATGATATCTGTCTATTAAATGACCGCTTCTATGTTAGCTACCTCTCTTTATTTATAATGTCTATTTTACATATATTACACGTTATATTTTATATTGCTACTATTGTACATTTTTAGTCCACTTTACACCTGCATTATCCTTTCCATCCTTACACTTTCCATCCTTTGTAACTGAGCTACTGTGTGGAACAATTTCCCTTGTGGATCATAAGATTTGATGTCCAAAAAACTGTTGACGTATTCGTTTAATCTGGAGCCAAAAGATGTTTAAAGAGGACACGATGTATAAACTTCAAATCAGAAGTATCTATTCCTGATTGGCTACAATTCTAAGACAATTTGTCTGAGCGCTATCTTCCCCCAGTATCATACAACACGGCGACTTACACAGGGCTGTCCGGACGCGCCCTCCCCCTCGCGCTCTTACAATATATATCACAATTAGGGATGTCGATAAATGCTTTAAAATGTAATATCGGAAATGATCGGTATCGGTTTCAAAATGATCGGTATCGGTTTCAAAAAGTAAAATGTATGACTTTTTAAAACGCTGCTGTGTACACAGACGAAGGGAGAAGTACAGAGCGCCAATAAAACTTAAAGGCACAGCCTTTGCGTGCCGGCCCACTCACATAATATCTACGGCTTTTCACACACTCACAAGTGAATGCAAAGCATACTTGGTCAACAGCCATACAGGTCACACTGAGGGTGACCGTATAAACAACTTTAACACCGTGACAAATATGCGCCACACTGTGAACCCACACCAAACAAGAATGACAACCCCATTTCGGGAGAACATCCACACCGTAACACAACATAAACACAACAGAACAAATACCCAGAACCCCTTGCCAGCTACCCCCTACCCCCCAACCCTGCCCACCTCAACCTCCTCATGCTCTCTCAGGGAGAGCATGTCCCAAATTCCAAGCTGCTGTTTTGAGGCATGTTAAAAAAAATAATGCACTTTGTGACTTCAATAATAAATATGGCAGTGCCATGTTGGCATTTTTTTCCCATAACTTGAGTTGAAGTTGTTCTCTTATTTTGGAAAACCTTGTTACATTGTTTAATGCATCCAGCGGGGCATCACAACAAAATTAGGCATAATAATGTGTTAATTCCACGACTGTATATATCGGTATCGGTTATTAAGCAGGAGCGGGATGAAGCCTCTACACATGTTTGCACTAAGTGCAACAGGGACTGTCACTCAAGAATTGGCTTGTACAGCCATGCTAGGCGTTGTCAACCAACAGGAATGTACCGTATCAACAAAACATCAAGTTAAAATGTGAAAATTATAATTAGATATGTATCCATCCATCCATTTTCTACCGCTTATCCCTTTTGGGGTCGCGGGGGGCGCTGGAGCCTATCTCAGCTACAATCGGGCGGAAGGCGGGGTACACCCTGGACAAGTCGCCACTTCACCGCAGGGCCAACACAGATAGACAGACAACATTCACACTCACATTCACACACTAGGGCCAATTTAGTGTTGCCAATCAACCTATCCCCAGGTGCATGTCTTTTGGATTAGATATGTGCATTGTATAATTACAACACTCATTAAAACTGAAAAAATATTACTAATAATTGACTAAAATAGGATGACAAAACTATTTAAATAAAAAAATAAAAAAACTATTAATAATAATTAAATTACCATTACAAAATGGAAAAAATAAAATAAATTAAAAATAAATTAAATAAAAAATTAAACATCAAATCAAAATAAGTGTCTGACACAAGAGCGTAAATTAGCATGGTCATCTGTGACTAAGCTGCCAAAGAGATATTAAGAGGTGGACAATATCGGAATATCGGATAGCGGCAAAAAAGCCATTATCGGACATCTCTAATCACAACGTATGAATATACAGTAGCCTGCGACTGTACTGTAAATATGTCATTTGTGCATGGACACATTGCAACATTGTGTGGGCGTAATTGTGAAGCGAGTTGATGTTGAGTTGTGGTTTTTGTATTTAGAGGCTTTTTATGCGGTTTCAGCTGCAGTCTATGATTATTGCAGGTGGTAGAAACTTCACTTACAAAAACACTGAGGCTTGAGTGCCACTACTACACAGTGACAAAACATCTCATATTTTATCATTTTTACACTCTTTATTCTTTTTTCTTTTTTTTACATCTATACTTTCCATTGGCCTCATTTAAAGAGAGTATTTTTGTGTAGCGCCTCAGCAGGGACAATGATACCTTTCATTTAACGGTCGTCTACTCGAGAGCAGACATTGAGTCAGTCCTCCTGTGAGAATTGAACTAAAGTGCATCTTTGCCAAAAAAGGTTTCTCCCCCAATGATCTCTGTCTTTGTCCTCACTCGCTGATACACTACTCTGTATTCGTTAGCAAAGGCATCCAAATGAGAAAAGCAGCATTAGAGAAAAAGGGGAAAAGAATGAGGATCTGTGGCAAAACTGGACATGATTCAACTTTTGTGAAGGCCTTGAAGTTTGAAGGTTGTTTTTTTTTTTTGCGGGGGGGCGGGGGGGTCTCAGGAGGCAACAGTCAGTAAAATACATGTATACGCTCACTGGACACGTCATTAGGTACACCTGCACAAGCCGGAAAGAGGATTCAATGCAAGGGCTATGTAATACAAAAATCAAAAATCAGGAAAAAAAAAAAAAGAAAGTAAAAGTTGTGCTATCAAATTATTTTATTAAAATCGGATTAATCAAAAACTTTAGAATATTCATTATTAATCACAGGTTAATACCCACTTGCACGGGGATACGTCCAAGGGGACGTATCCTCGCTCATCCATGCAGACTGGACACTGGCCGAGAGTTGGTGGGCGGCCGAGGGTGGAGTTGGCTCTCTTGGTGTCAAGACTTGGTCCTTGGGGTGTTTTGTTTTCCCGGAATGCAACGGAAAGTTGGCGCGGGCAAGACGTGAATGTAAGTACATGATTTATGTAACACTATCAAAAAAGAACAAACGAAAGGCGCGCACAATGGCGGAGAACAAACTTGACTATTGAAACAAGACTTGTACAAGGGCAGAAACTATAAACAATAAACAAAAACTTACTTGGCATGGAACGGTGAAACAAACAGCGTGAACTGAGCATGGAATCGTAAATGTAAGTACATGATTTATTTAACACTATCAAAAAAGAACAAACGTAAGGCGCGCACAATGGCGGAGAACAAACTTGACTATTGAAACAAGACTTGCACAAGGGCAGAAACTATAAACAATAAACAAAAACTTACTCGGCATGGAACGGTGAAACAAACGGCCTGAACTGAGCCTGGAATCGTAAACATGGCATGAAGCAGAGTGATGATAATGTCGCCAGGCCGACCGCCTGGCAACTGAAAGCTTAAATAATCGTGACATGATTACAACAGGTGCGTGTGTCCAAATGAGTCCGGTGCGTGAGTCCAAAAACAGGTGAAACTAATAAGTAGTCATGGAAACAAAACAAGCAAGAGTGCACAACCAGGAACTAAAAAGAGTCCAAAAAATAAACAGCACTTGGCCAAACAAAAACATGATCAACAGACATGACACTTGGTTGCTTTGTTGGGTCTGCTCCTGTCTCTGACCATTCCCCACCCCTCCAGCAGACAATGGAGTGGAACACCGCAAAGGCCACCACAGTGTATATGTTTATTTTTGTTTTGTTTTATTTTACTTTTGTGGCTGTGTGTAGAAGTGACTGGTTGCATCAGCTCTGCTCTTTTAATGTCTTTAATATCCTTTGTGTTTCTTTGATGTTTGATGTTTCCCTCTTACACACATGTTTATGTGTGCTATGGCTATGAGGTTTTTTTGGACCCAGGCTTAGACTGTTTTTTTTTTGTTTTTTTCAAAGGGGCTGATGTTAAATCGAATCTGAACAAAAAGCTAAATAAGGATAAGGTGCTGAATTATTCCAGGTTCCAAAATTATTTTGTTGCAGTGCCTCACCAGAACTAATGAGCCAGGTCCATTTCACCCCTCAAATCAGCTGCTATGGCAAAAATGATGACCTAAAGTCATATATATTATTGTAATATATATTTTACAATTAACTCTCACACAGCTGCTGTGTAAAACACGGGGCTACATTTTTGAAGGGTGCTAAAACATGCCTAATTAGACCTTCATTAGCCAGTTTGAGGTCCATTTTTCATGTTTTGTCCTCCTGGTTTTGTTAAAAATGGATGCAAAGACTTTCAAGATTAGTTTAATGACCGCGTTATGTTATTTTTTGTATGTTTTCTGTAGATTCGTTTTTTTTTGTGAACTTCGTATTCCTAAATGTTTCGTCTACTCACACAAATCCAGGTATTGTATTTACTGTGTGAGGTATGCCTTTTATTTTGTACAAAACAGAAATTACGCAAACACAAAGTAGGACAAGAGATAAGACTAGATTTTAGGGCAGGGGTGGGCAATTAATTTTTACCGGGGGCCGCATGAGCAACCCGAGCACTGCTGGAGGGCCACATCGACAATATTTCAATTAAATTTTGCTCAATATTATTTTTGATGTATACCGTAAGATAAATAATAATAATAATAATAATAATAATTAATAATAATAGTAATACTTCAACATAGTGTGTGTAACAGCATTCCATGACTAATATAAATAAATTAACATTAATAATAAATGACAGTAAAATAAGCACACGTATGACTGAGGAGTCATAGTGTAACTTTGTGTGGTGTTTGAGTTGTCCGACTTTTTGTGTGGCCATAAACGCACCAGTGGTTTAGTGCTATGCGTGTTGGTGACAGATGACAAGTTGGTTTTGGCCTGGTTTGTACGGCAGAAAATGACTAGTTTTTCGAGATAGAATTGTTTTACTCATGTTTTTGGTGTGGTTATGTCCGAATATAAACAGTTTTGCTCAATAAAGTGATCGATATAATTCCTGTCCTCGAAGCATCTCGATAGACGTTACAATAATTGAACAGTGTTCAATTGAACGGTGTTGACGAACACCGTTAGGGCCGCTTGTTGTCACTGTCACTCAAAGTTGCATTGCAAAATTACATAGAATAAATATGTTTATTTTGTTTAGAATTCAGATGGGATTTGATTTGGTGCGCGGCATATATTTGCTGCGCGCAGCGGATGCTTGAGCAGTGCGCAATTGCGCAGGCACGCACCTTAGAGGGAACTTTGCTTTGCAGTCCATGTCTTGTTGAAAACACGCCATTCTTCATCAACTTTTCTCTTTTTAGCGTCTGGGGTGTAGACCGTGCATCACTTGTCGCTGCATGTGCACCTTCACTCGGAGGTTACACACGGACACACGCCCAAGAAATAATACTTTTCAAAATAAAAGCAGCACAGTTGTATTGCGCGCACGACATAGATGTTTTTTCAACTTTATTTTGTAATTTGTGATTGCAGCTGTTCACAGTCACTCACAATCACGCACACGCATACGTCCACACGGAAGTAATACAAATAACGATTTTCAAAACAAAAGCAGCACCGTTGTATTGCACACTCGACATAGATACTTTTTTAAATGTATTTTGTCATTTATAATTGGCCTCACGCGGGCCGGACAGGGACGCACAAAGGGCCGGATGCGGCCCGCGGGCCGCAGAATGCCCAGGTCTGTTTTAGGGGGACAAAAATACTAAAAACTAGTGTAATTATCTAGTTAAACCTAGTTAATTTTACTTGATAAGACATCCTGAATTAATATTTGTATATCGAGAAATTAGCGGGATTTTTAAGATAGAAGTAATTATTTTATTCTGAAAACAAACATTTGATTTACAATTTTGCGTCCTCGAGATGTTGCAGTGTCTTTAAAAAATATTTTCTATGTGGGTGAAACCAAAATTGGTATTTTCTCAATTTTAACATTTTTAAACTACGCCAGACAACATAAGTTTTAGAATCATTAGGACACTCAAACTCCGATAAGGTGGCAGCTCTGGAGAGGAGATTTTATATAATAACAACACATCATCAGTAGGGTAAAACTAACCTGTCTCATGACGATGTAAACCCAGCTCATGTTCCCTATAAGTGGGTGAATAATCTAACATGGGATAATATGGTTCATTAATTTCATACAAGTTACATTTAGTAACATCCTGTGGTTTCAATTGTACAATTGAACATGTCCGAAAAGGAGAAGGAAGAAGTTGAGTTTATTTATTAATCTTTTGTATCTACAGCAAGGGGTGTCAAAGTCATTTTAGGGCGCCACACGGAGAAAAATCTACTCCCAAGTGGTAAAATCCCGGCACGATAAATTAAAAATAAAGACAACTTCAGATTGTTTTTTTTGTTTAAAAATAGAACAAGCACATTCTGAAATGTACAAATCATAATGTTGTTGGGGGGGGGGTTTACACTTACATGTTGCGGTTAATAGTATCCTATCTTTATTTGTCGTTATTTATACTTTCTGAATAAATTATGTGATAATGTTCATCAGTCAACTCATTGGTGTTCATTTTCAATCTATCAAGATAAAAAAATTATATCAAAATCAAATTACAGGATGTTATTTATGTAGTTTGCTCATTTTCCTCGACTGGTGCACTAACATCATGTGGTTAATTTGTTTTACATGTGTAGCATCATCTACAAAGATACAAAGAATTGCTATTGCGACATCTACTGGACACATTTAGAACAGCTAATTTTTATACTTAGCGAACTCATCCCGCAGGCCGGATAAAACCTGTTCGCGCGCCTAATCCGGCCCGCGGGCCATACGTTTGACACCCCTGATCTACAGTATTACTGATAATTAATTCACACCATATATTTTACAGGTCGTCATGTATAATATTTTCATTGTTTACATTTTGTCATTTAAATTACATCTCATGTGTAAAAAGAAGGAAGGTGTTGTTCATATGAATAACCAAATATGATTAAGACAAATTACACTATATTTTGTGCTGTGTTAAGGAAAAGGAGAATTAAAAATGTTAAAAATATTTTTCATGTTCAAAAAAAAAAAAAACACATTTTAAAAGATACATAAAGAGAAAAAAAAGTACATTAGAATAAGTGGGGATATTCAATAAGTAAAAGTAAAGCAAAGAAATTGAGAGTAAACATAAAAAAACTAGAGTAAATACTTTCAGTAGCTTCTAGCTATAGGTAAAGATAGATACGTAAAGAAAAAGAAAAATACGTAACACAATTGTTTGTCATGTTCAATGTTTGAAGCTGTTGCTTAAAATTATTCTGATTGTATTTCCACACTTTTCGTGGTGCTTTTCTTTTCTTCATTACTCCATACGCTTTCAGTGTATTGGATGAAGACAAAACCATACAAAAAACAAATACATTTTAATTTTAAAGTAAATCTAGTTGATCCGTTCCAGCACCCAAAAATATTAACACAAAAACACATTCTATGGAGAATATTTATAATTTTACATTGACAAAACAGTGTGAAATATATATACATAACACATGCAACTTCCTCGGTCCGCAGTCATAGGCCTATTCAATTACAAAACCCAAAACCAGTGAAGTTGGCACATTGTGTAAATGGTAAATAAAAACAGAATACAACGATTTGCAAATCCTTTTCAACCTATATTCAATTGAATAGACTGCAAAGACAAGATACTTAACATTCGAACTGGAAAACGTTGTTATTTTTTGCAAATATTAGCTCATTTGGAATTTGATGCCTGCAACATGTTTCAAAAAAGCTGGCACAAGTAACAAAAAAGACTGAGAAAGTTGAGGAATGCTCATCAAACACCTATTTGGAATATCCCACAGGTGAACAGGCTAATTGGGAACAGGTGGGTGCCATGATTGGGTATAAAAGCAGCTTCCATGAAATACTCAGTCATTCACATAAAAGGATGGGCGAGGGTCACCACTTTGTGAACAAATGCGTGAGTTTAAGAACAACATTTCTCAACGAGCTATTGCAAGGAATTTAGGGATTTCACCATCTACGGTCCGTAATATCATCAAAAGTTTCAGAGAATCCGGAGAAATCACTGCACGTAAGCAGCAATGCCCGTGACCTTGGAAACTGTGGATGTTGTGTCCTTCGGACCAAAGAGGCAAAGAACCATCCGTACTGGTGTATTAGTGCCCAAGGCATGGGTAACTTACACATCTGTGAAGGCATCATTAATGCTGAAAGGTACATACAGGTTTTGGAGCAACATATGTTGCCATCCAAGCAACGTTATCATGGACGCCCCTGCTTATTTCAGCAAGACAATGCCAAGCCACGTGTTACAACAGCGTGGCTTCATAGTAAAAGAGTGCGGGTACTAGACTGGCCTGCCTGTAGTCCAGACCTGTCTCCCATAGGGACGGCGTGGCGAAGTTGGTAGAGTGGCCGTGCCAGCAATCGGAGTGTTGCTGGTTACTGGGGTTCAATCCCCACCTTCTACCATCCTAGTCACGTCCGTTGTGTCCTTGGGCAAGACACTTCACGCTTGCTCCTGATGGCTGCTGGTAGCGCCTTGCATGGGAGCTCCCTCCATCAGTGTGTGAATGTGTGTGTGAATGTGGAAATACTGTCAAAGCGCTTTGAGTACCTTGAAGGTAGAAAAGCGCTATACAAGTATAACCCATTTATTGAAAATGTGTGGCGCATTATGCGTACAATACGACAACAGAGACCCTGGACTGTTGAACAACTTAAGCTGTACATTAAGCAAGAATGGGAAAGAATTCCACCTGAAAAGCTTCAAAAATTGGTCTCCTCAGTTCCAAAACGTTTACTGAGTGTTGTTAATAGGAAAGGCCATGTAACACAGTGGTAAAAATGCCCCAGTGCCAACTTTTTTGCAATGTGTTGCTGCCTTCAAATTCTAAGTTAATGATTAGTTTCTCAGTTCGGACATTAAATATCTTGTCTTTGCAGTCTATTTAATTGAATATAGGTTGAAAAGGATTTGCAAATCATTGTATTCTGTTTTTATTTATGATTTACGCAACGTGCCAACTTCACTGGGTTTGGGTTTTTGTAGATCAGGCCCATAGTCCTTCCAGACACCATTTGAATACTGTGTATATGTGTGCACAATTATACGTTTACGGTACATATCCACTTTGTTTTTAAGCAGACATACTGTGTAATTGCATGAATAACAGTACATTCACAGTACTTTTATTCAGATCACGGAACTTTCCTCCAGAAGGTCTTATCTTTGTCCATGTGATGTCAGATGAATGAGCTGTTTGGCCACAATACCCAGTAATATGTTCGGAGGAGAAAAGGTGAGGCCTTTAACCCCCAGGAACACCATGCCTACCGTCAAGCATGGTGGTGGTAGTATTATGCTCTGGGCCTGTTTTGCTGCCAATGGAACTGGTGCTTTACAGAGAGTAAATGGGACAATGAAAAAGGAGGATTACCTCCAAATTCTTCAGGACAACCTAAAATCATCAGCCCGGAAGTTGGGTCTTGGGCGCAGTTGGGTGTTCCAACAGGACAATGACCCCAAACACACGTCAAAAGTGGTAAAGGAATGGCTAAATCAGGCTAGAATTAAGGTTTTAGAATGGCCTTCCCAAAGTCCTGACTAAAACGTGTGGACAATGCTGAAGAAACAAGTCCATGTCAGAAAACCAACAAATATAGCTGAACTGCACCAATTTTAGTCAAGAGGAGTGGTCAAAAATTCAACCAGAAGCTCGTGGATGGCTACCAAAAGCGCCTTATTGCAGTGAAACTTGCTGTTAGAATAATTATATATAAGTTATGACACAACTCTTATGCTTAAAAGGCCGTTGCTCGAGTTATTATCTAAAGTGCTCAAGCTGTACTTTTTCTTCTCGTGCAAGGGCACACAACTTGTTATCTTCCACTGCAATGTGAGGAGTTGCCTCACCGCAGATGTATCTGTCTTTCAGCTTGCTAACAGCCAAGGACGAACCAGCACCTCAACGAAGATAAGGCATAACAGCGGGCATACAAAGCAGAGACAGGGCGCAATCACAAGGCCCCAAGCATATTCCGTTCTGCATAATCACGTACTGTGCGTACTGAGCTGCTTGCATAATGTGTGGCCCCTCCCTTTAGAAGCAGCCTCAGCGATGTAACTAGGGAACTCCTGAACTGAATAAAAAGGGGAGCGCGTGGGCTGTTTCTCAGAGCGTAGGGTGAGACTGTAACGGAGTGTGCAGCTCCATGCGTTCTCCTCATGAGCCAAATTGAATTCTGTCTCTGCCTGATTCCTTGCTTCTTGTTCTGTTTAATAGATAGTTCGGTGCTTAATCCTGACACTTGCCAAGGGACATGTAACCAAATATTAAAGGCCTACTGAAACCCACTACTACCGACCACGCAGTCTGATAGTTTATATATCAATGATGAAATCTTAACATTGCAACACATGCCAATACGGCCGGGTTAACTTATAAAGTGCAATTTTAAATTTCCCGCTAAACTTCCGGTTGAAAACGTCTATGTATGATGACGTATGCGCGTGACGTCAATGGTTGAAACGGAAGTATTCGGACACATTGAATCCAATAAAAAAAGCTCGGTTTTCATCGCAAAATTCCACAGTATTCTGGACATCTGTGTTGGTGAATCTTTTGCAATTTGTTTAATGAACAATGAAGACTGCAAAGAAGAAAGTTGTAGGTGGGATCGGTGTATTAGCGGCTGGCTGCAGCAACACAACCAGCAGGACTTTGACTTGGATAGCAGACGCGCTATCCGACGCTAGCCGCCGACCGCACGGATGATCGGGTGAAGTCCTTCGTCGCTCCGTCGATCACTGGAACGCAGGTGAGCACGGGTGTTGATGAGCAGATGAGGGCTGGCTGGCGTAGGTGGATAGCTAATGTTTTTAGCATAGCTCTGTGAGGACCCGTTGCTAAGTTAGCTTCAATGGCGTCGTTAGCAACAGCATTGTTAAGTTTCGCCAGGCTGGAAAGCATTAACCGTGTATTTACATGTCCATGGTTTAATAGTATTGTTGATTTTCTGTCTATCCTTCCAGTCAGGGGCTTATCTATTTTGTTTATATCTGCAGTTAAGCCCGATGCTATCACGTTAGCTCCGTAGCTAAAGTGCTTCGCCGATGTATTGTCGTGGAGATAAAAGTCACTGTGAATGTCCATTTCGCGTTCTCGACTCTCATTTTCAAGAGGATATAGTATCCGAGGTGGTTTAAAATACAAATCCGTGATCCACATTAGAAAAAGGACAGAGTGTGGAATCCAATGAGCCAGCTTGTACCTAAGTTACGGTCAGAGCAAAAAAAGATGCGTCCTGCACTGCACTCTAGTCCTTCACTCTCACGTTCCTCATCCACGAATCTTTCATCCTGGCTCAAATTAATGGGGTAATCGTCGCTTTCTCGGTCCGAATCGCTCTCGCTGCTGGTGTAAACAATGGGGAAATGTGAGGAGCCTTTCAACCTGCGACGTCACGCTACTTCCGGTACAGGCAAGGCTTTTTTTATCAGCGACCGAAAGTTGCGAACTTTATCGTCGATGTTCTTTACTAAATCCTTTCAGCAAAAATATGGCAATATCGCGAAATGATCAAGTATGACACATAGACTGGATCTGCTATCCACGTTTAAATTTTAAAAAATCATTTCAGTAGGATTTTAACATTGCTGTATGTATACTTTTGACCCAGTAGATTTGCTCACATTTTCAGTAGACCCATAATAAATTCATAAAAGAACCAAACTTCATGAATGTTTTTTGTGACCAACAAGTATGTGCTCCAATCACTCTATCACCAAAAAAATAAGAGTTGTAGAAATGATTGGAAACTCAACACAGCCATGACATTATGTTCTTTACAAGTGTATGTCAACTTTTGATCGCGACTGTATATGATGCGATGCATCCACATAGGTTATATGTGGAAAATACTCTGTGTCACGCGTTCACGTGGAATACATATTACTTACATATGTCGGATGAAAAAGTACATGAAGGACTGCCCTGTGGGACCTCTAACCTGCAGCTAGGGAATATGTTCTAATGTAACTGGAGATGTTCTTAAGTACATGCCAGCAACCTTTTCCATGTGCTGACAGAAAAAGAAAAAAAAAAACAATCTGATTTGACATGGATGAAGATAGACTCAATTGTCGTTGACATGCTTTATGTTGTGTAAAAAGACAGTAAGGAAATCACTTCTATGCCACAAATAAGCTCTCTATCAATGCTACTGTGCGGTGCGTCTCCCTCTCTGCGGAGTGCGAGTATTTGGTTTCAAATGAAGGCCACGCCTGCTCCGGACGAGGCCTTTTCACGCAAGTTTGGCTATTTAAATGTCGGAGGGACGCTGGACAGGAGAGGACGCACTTTTTTGGGGGGACTATCCGAACAACACGCAAGAGGGACATTCGTGGATTTGGCGCGCAGCCTTTAATGCTGCGCGTATTGCTGGTGCGTAAAGTTCCTGTGCGTAAACGTTCCATTCCGCAGAACTGTCACTGAGGTGCTTTTTAAACACGCTTTCATGGCAGCACGGAGGCTCTGCGTGGATGTACCGTTTGGATTGACACCATGAAGACAACTGGACTGGAGGTCTTCAATTAAACCCAAACTTTCTGATCCAGCAGCGGGGGAGGGAACTCATTCATTTTCATTCCTGATACGAATCAGCGGAGTATTCATGAATCAATATTTGAATTATTACAAAATGAGGCTGAGAACATCGAGGTTAGGTTATCTGTAAGTACAACGAAAACATACTAAATATGTAAATGAGATATGTTTCCTTCATTATGTGTATTCTTGTCTTTCACAGGTTACTCCAGTTCACAGCACTTTGCTTTTACGCACAGGTAACTTTATTTAGATACAATTATTTTCATATTTTTGTTCATTGGACTTTAAGCAGGGGTGTCCAAAGGGGCCATTTTATGGAATGCTTACAATGAAAACATAAGCCACCTTAAACAGTTATTATTAATGTTTCACAATAATTGAACAACTCTTTTAAGTGGCTTATGAGAACCAATTCGCAGTTCCGAGCAATTGTATTGCATAGGCACCAGAAAATGTTGGCTAATTTTAATTCTAATATTATGTATGTACATACACTGTAGACATATTATTCTTATTTATTATTTGTATATTTTTCTGTACATCTTACTGTACCACAAAGTTTTTTAGGTGAGGTAAATTCAATGCATGTGGGATATGGCACCATTTTATGGAATGCTTACAATGAACACATAAGCCACTTTAAACAGGTATTAATTTTTCAGAATAATTCCCAAAGTATACATTGTAGAAACAGTAAAAAAAAAAAAAAAAAAAAAGCTTAGTCCCCAAAAATGTTGCCATCAAAATAGAAGTGGGTGCTTTTTAGATTTAAAGTAGCGTAAAAACACAAATTTTACAGTACAGTTTTCGAATTTATAGTAACTCCATCCATCCATTTTCTACCGCTTATTCCCTTTTGGGGTCGCGGGGGGCAGTGGAGCCTATCTCAGCTACAATCGGGCGGAAGGCGGTGTACACCCTGGACAAGTTGCCACCTCATCGCAGGGCTTTATAGTAACTAATTTCACAATTTTTTTAACCATAAAAACATGTTTTTATAGTGTAGAGGAGTGGTTCTAAAACAGGGTTGTGAAACTCATTTTATATCGGGGGCCACATGGAGAAAAATCTACTCCCAAGTGGGCCGGACTGCTAAAATCACGGCACGATAACTTAAAAATAAAGACTTCAGATTGTTTTCTTTTTAGTTTTGTTTTTTTAGGTGAAGTAAATTCAAAATGTCAATGCATGTGGGATATAGCACCATTTTATGGAATGCTTACAATGAAAACATTGTACACATTAAAAATGTATTAATGTTTCAGAATAATTCCCAAAGTATACATTGTAGAAACACTAAAAAAATAAAAACTTAGTCCCCGAAAATGTTGCCATCAAAATAGAAGTGGGTGCTGTTTATATTTAAAGTAGCGTAAAAACAAACATTTTACAGTACAGTTTTCGAATTTATAGTAACTCATTTCACCATTTTTTTTTACCATAAAAACATGTTTTTATAGTGTAGACGAGTGGTTCTAAAACAGGTTTGTCAAACTCATTTTATATCGGGGGCCACATGGAGAAAAATCTACTCCCAAGTGGGCCGGACTGCTAAAATCACGGCACGATAACCTAAAAATAAAGACAACTTCGGATTATTTTCTTTTTAGTTTTGTTTTTTTAGGTGAGGTAAATTCAAAATGTCAATGCAAGTGGGATATAGCACCATTTTATGAAATGCTTACAATGAAAACATAAGCCACTTTAAACAGTTATTAATGTTTCAGAATAATTCCCAAAGTGTATACATTGTAGAAACAGTAAAAAAAAAATAGCAGCTTAGTCCCCGAAAATGTTGCCATCAAAATAGAAGTGGGTGCTGTTTATATTTAAAGTAGCGTAAAAACAAACATTTTACAGTACAGTTTTCGAATTTATAGTAACTCATTTCACCATTTTTTTTAACCATAAAAACATGTTTTTATAGTGTAGAGGAGTGGTTCTAAAACAGGGTTGTCAAACTCATTTTAGATCGGGGGCCACATGGAGAAAAATCTACTCCCAAGTGGGCCGGACTGCTAAAATCACGGCACGATAACTTAAAAATAAAGACAACTTCAGATTGTTTTTTTTTTAGTTTTAGTCTTTTAGATGAGGATATACAAATGAAAAATCTCACTGTCAATGCATGTGGGATATAGCACCGTTTTATGGAATGCTTACAATGAAAACATAAGCCACGTTAAAAGGTTATTAATGTTTCAGAATAACTCCCAAAGTATACATTGTAGAAACAGTAAAAAAAAAAATAGCAGCTTAGTCCCCAAAAATGTTGCCATCAAAATAGAAGTGGGTGCTTTTTAGATTTAAAGTAGTGTGAAAACAAAAATTTTACAGTACAGTTTTCGAATTTATAGTAACTCATTTTACAGTGAAATTCTGGGCACTGAGCAGCAAGTTTGGTTTTTTTTACCATAAAAACATTATTTTACAGTGTAGGGCAGTGGTTCTAAAACAGGGGTGTCAAACTCATGGGGAAAAATCTACTCCCATAGTGGGCCGGACTGGTAAAATCACGGCACGATAACTTAAAAATAAAGACAACTTCAGATTGTTTTCTTTGTTTAAAAATAGAACGAGCACATTCTGAAAATGTACAATTCATAATGTTGTTCGGTTTTTTTTACACATTTTCTAAAGACAAATTGCATTATTAGTGAGCTGTATTATTAGACTCAAGGAACTTTATTGTCATACCAGCGCGCATGAAAGGGCATGAAATGTGGTATTTATAATTATGTTTGTCGGCAATAACATAAGCATTCGACATTCAATATTGAAATATAGTTCAACTATAAATAAATAGCAATTAAAAAAAATATATTGAAATAGTTGAAAACATGGTAAAGTTAGATAATTGTGAAAATGTATCAATAAACATATCAATAAATCAATGTTGAAATTTTGACAAGATCTGATTGTGTTGAAATGATCAGTGTGATTTTTATTTATCTTTTTATTTTTAGCTTATATTTGGAAATATTGAACAAAATATATGTGAAAAAAAATATTTGTGTCACATTTACAGCTACTTATATTCTCCTGAGAATCACATTGTAAAAAGTGTCGTCGTAAATTCACAGCAATTTACTGGCTAATAATTGCATTACTTTTACAGCAACATTTACATTGATTTACTGTGAGCTGCCTTTACAGCAATTGACCGTAATTGCAGAGCTGTGGTTTTACGGTGAATTACAATAAAGTCACAATTAAATGCTGTAACTTCACAATTGTAATCACAGCATATACCGCCAGTTACTGTAAAAGAGTGTGCAACGTAATCCACCGAACCCCCTGAGGGTTCATTTGCAGTTTTTAGTTGTGATGTTACAGAGGACTAGGATTATGAGTTTACTTTGAAAAAATTAATTACTGTAAAATTGTATTTTTTTACAGTCATTTGCTTTAATTTTACAGTGAATTTTGATTGCAGTGTGGGAAAAATACTGTTAAATGCTGTGAAATCCTGATAAGTTTACACTGCAGTTGTCTTTTGCTTTGATAAATAGATCAACAACTAAGTTTGCGGTGGTTATTGCATGTACTGTATCACAAGTTAGTACACGCCTGACCCAAATAACATTGCGATAATCGGGTCTGATATTTGGATATTCCATACGTTGCATGCCTGTACATCTGCAGTGGGCTGCAATAATAATGAAGACATTTTATTAGGGGGGCTACACGGCAATTGGCAGAAATTCAAACATCTTGAAAAGTGGCAAGATCTCACTTTGACAGGTGATTGTTAAAACATATGTGGACCGCTGCATTGAAGGGGGGGGAGAAAAGTCAAGAAGGGGGTGAAAGATCACCGGCGGTTAAGGCAAATAACAAGCTGGGGAATTGCCGTCCCCGTGGAGCCCAAATCATCCTTAAAATTGGCCAACCCCACCAAGGACATCAATTAGTAGGATTGAAATCACACATAAAGGCAGCATTCCTCAAACGCATGTGTTTGCTGTTGCCCTGCAGAACACAGTGCAGTCTCCTCCTAATTTCAAGCACCATGTCACCGAGCAGAGCCGGCTGTCGGACCGGATGAGCCGCCGGTTAACGCGGACCTACCAACTGTACAGCCGGACCAGCGGCAAACACGTGCAGGTGCTGTCCAACAAGAGGGTCAACGCCAACGGCGACGACGGGGCGGCCCACGGTAAATGACAGCCATCGCATATTCATCCAGACTGCTATTTAATAAGTGTCAAATTGATATGGAAACATAATTAAGAGGATGTCAGTTCCCAATACTATTGGGATCTTACTATACTAAATATTGTTATATTCTGTCATGAGAACATATTACAAGTCAAATGTGGTATGTATTGTTTATAGCAGTGGTCCCCAAACTTTTTGATCCGGGGGCCGCATTGGGTTAAAAAAAATTTTGCCAGGGGCCAAGTAATATGTACATATATATATATATATATATATATATATATACATATATATACATTATTATTTTTATTATAATTATTATATATACTGGCCGCTCCAGTCGATGTATGTATATGTATATATATATATATATATATGTATATATATATGTATATATGTATATATATATATATATATATATATATATATATATATATATATATATATATATATATATATATATATATATATATATATATATATATATATATATATACACTACCGTTCAAAAGTTTGGGGTCACCCAAACAATTTAGTGGAATAGCCTTCATTTCTAAGACCAAGAATAGACTGTCGAGTTTCAGATGAAAGTTCACTTTTTCTGGCCATTTTGAGCGTTTAATTGACCCCACAAATGTGATGCTCCAGAAACTCAATCTGCTCAAAGGAAGGTCAGTTTTGTAGCTTCTGTAACAAGCTAAACTGTTTTCAGATGTGTGAACATGATTGCACAAGGGTTTTCTAATCATCAATTAGCCTTCTGAGCCAATGAGCAAACACATTGTACCATTAGAACACTGGAGTGATAGTTGCTGGAAATGGGCCTCTATACACCTATGTAGATATTGCACCAAAAACCAGACATTTGCAGCTAGAATAGTCATTTACCACATTAGCAATGTATAGAGTGTATTTCTTTAAAGTTAAGACTACCGGTAGTTTAAAGTTATCTTCATTGAAAAGTACAGTGCTTTTCCTTCAAAAATAAGGACATTTCAATGTGACCCCAAACTTTTGAACGGTAGTGTATATATATATATATATATATATATATATATATATATATATATATATATATATATATATATATATATATATATATATATATATATATATAATTATTTTTATTTTTTTCAATCTATCAAGATAAAAAAAATAATATCAAAATGAAATTACAGGATGTTATTTATGTAGTTTGCTCATTTTCCTCGACTGGTGCACTAATATCATGTGGTTTATTTATTTTTTTACACATGTAGCATCATCTACAAAGATACAAATAATTGCTATTGCGACGTCTAGTGGACACATTTAAAACAGCAGTTTATTTAATAAAAAAATGTCGGCTCATTTTTATACTTAACAAATGTATCCCATGGGCCGGATAAAACCTGTTTGCACGCCTGATCCGGCCCGCGGGCCGTTCGTTTGACACCACTGGTCTAAAAATATTTTTAAACCAAGTACGACCTCAGAAAGCATTCGGCTCTCCAAGTACCACCATAATGACCAACATTGAAATACAGTAGCGTAGTAGGCCTAAATATTAATTATAAACAAGAAAGAGGTTTTATTTAACATGTATATTTCATATTTTGGCCATTGTAACATTATATACAGTTAATGAAATGATTTGTTGGGGTACCACTAGATGGAGCCTGCGTACCACTAGAATCACTGGTGTAAAGAATATATTAGAATATATAATACCGTATTTTCCGGACTATATAATTGTATTTTTTTTCTCAAAACTCGACAGTGCGCCTTATAACCCGGTGCGCCTAATGTAAGGAATACGTTTGGTTGAGCTTACCCACCTCGAAGCAATTTTAATTGGTACATGGTGTAATGATAAGTGTGACCAGTAGATGGCAGCCAAACACAAAAGATAAGTGTAGGCTGCACTATGATGGCAATATGAGTCAATTAAAAACAACACCAACATTTTATATGTTCCATTGAAAATATAGAAAATTACACACGGCGCTCAAAAATCTGTCAAAATGTTTTAGTACGACTTTGGTAAGCTATGAAGCCGCACCGCTTGATGTGAGGAGTATTATTATGGTGTGTGAAAAAGGTAAGACATATTTGGCGTTTTGGTTTGCAATATTATGCAAAAGCAACTTTTCTTACATTCTGGTACCTGCTGATCTGTATTTGGGATCTGCATAAATCCTATAAAAAATTGCGCGCGTCCGCCTTTGTAGTCCGTAGCGACCCCGTAGTCGATAAGCTTCTTCTTGTTCTCTATCTTCTTGTAAAGTGCTTACTTATATCTGTCAGTAAACTCGCCATGAAAGCGCTAAAACATACCGGTGTAGTGAGTTTACATTATTCACCCAAGGAACTTTAGTTATTAGACGGACAGTTTTAGAACTAATTTGATCCACCTCTTATCTCATAACTTTTGCCAGTGATTGTCTCCTTGATTGGAAACACGTTACTTCTGAAAAAAATAACATGTATAATAACGAGCCAGTCCTTTGAAGGCTCTGAAGGGAACGATTCCTCAAGATCTGTTTCCCTTCTGAGCCGTAAATCCCGTCTCTAGTCACACCGCATTCACTGCAAATTTGCGCATGTGCGACACTAACACTACTTGGACAAACTGCCTGGAATGCATTGCCAGGAGTTTTGAATCATTCCGCACTCCAGATGGGTTAACTGCCTTCATACGTTCAATCAGATTATTAATGATACATCCGCATTAAAGCGTAATTTTGACAGCGCTAATATAAATGCAAACATGTCAAACCTTGCAGGGAGTATAAATGAGGTATTATTCCACCAGTCAAATAGGAACAGGGTCTCCCCTCCCTAGGAACCCTGCGATCCGAGCATGAAAAATGTCAATTAATAAAATGTTACCCGAAAATCATTCCTCGCCCTTTCCTGCTCAGTCACTGATAAGAATGTAATGACATTGCTACCATCCGACATGGCGCGCCGCGCTAGTGCTAGTCTTGTAAAGCAGTAGGGTTTGCTCCATCATTGGAGTTGTGTCAGAAAGGCTTGTAAATTTATGTTTTAACTAGGCGATGAGGTGGCGACTTGTCCAGGGTGTACCCCGCCTTCCGCCCGAATGCAGCTGAGATAGGCTCCAGTGCCCCCCGCGACCCTGAAAGGGACAAGCGGTAGAAAATGGATGGAGGAATTGCGTGTGAATGCTCCAATGCTGAAGTTGAACTAAAATCCTGGAATTTTTTTTTAGAATTGTTGAAGTAGAGCACACAATTCCTGAACAGGCTGAATATTTTGAAGTTGGAACAGTTTCAATCAGATGAAAAATGTGGCACTTTAAAGAATGTCTCATTGATTTTAATGGGAGTTTCCAAAAAATTTGGAAATTTCGGTAATAGCGGGAATTTTTTTGAAAATGGTAAACAACTTGAATGGTCTGAATGAGTTGATATGGTTGGTGTAGGAATTTTTCAAATCGGTCGAGAAATATTGAAGTAGTAACATGTTGAATTGAGAAATGGTATTACGAAATTCCTGGAATTTTGGGAAAACCGGGAATATTTCTGGTTCAAAAAACAACTTTGTTTTTTTGTCCTGATTAAGAGGAATGTTTTGATGGTGAAATGGTTGAAATGTGTTAGAAAAATGTGGGAGGAGTAGTGGCCAGAAAAAAGGGTGGAAATAGAGCTTTGGAAAAGCAGGTATTCTGGAAAATCCTAGAATTTTTTTGAACTGGGAAAAATGATAGTTTGAATTTCCAGAATGGTGGAATATGTTGAAGGTGGAATGGTTTGAATAGGTTGAAAAATTTGGAAATAGTGGAAGTTTGAAAAATGGCCAATTCATTTTGAATGGGAAAAATGTCCCGGAAAACCTGGAAATCTGGGAATTTTTGGAATTTGTCAAGGGAAAGCCCGCGATTCCCGAATAGGCTGAACAGTGTGAAGTTGGAACAGTTTGAATCAGATGAAAAATGTGGGAATCGTAGAACTTTGACGAATGTCCCATTGATTTCAATGGGAATTTCCCAAAAATTTGGGAATTTCGGGAAAAGCGGGAATTGTTTTTAAAATGGTAAAAAAAAAAAAAACTTGAATGGTCTGAATGAGTTGCAATGGTTGGTGTTAGAATTTTTCAAATTGGTCGAGAAATGTTGAAGTAGTAACATGTTGAATTGAAAAATGGTATTACGGAATTCCTAGAATTTCGAGAAAACCGGGAATTTTTCCAGTTCAAAAAACAAATTAGTTTTTTTCTCCTGATTAAGAGGAATGTTTAGACGGTGTAACGGTTCAAATGTGTTGAAAATGTGGAAGGTGTAGTTGCCAGAAAAAAGGGTGGAAATAGAGCTTTGGAAAAGCAGTAATTCTGGAAAATCCTGGAAAATTTTTCAACTTGAAAAAATTATAATTCTAATTTCCAGAATATTGCAATGTGTTGAAGGTAGAATGGTTTGAATCGGTTGAAAACTGTGGAAATGGTGAACGTTTAAAAAAAATGGTCAGTTCATTTTGAATGGGAAAAATGTCCCGTAAAACCTAGAAATCTGGGAATTTTTTGATTTCCTCAAGGAGGGGTTACCTACATATGCGGTCCTCTCCAAGGTTTCTCATAGTCATTCACCGACGTCCCACTGGGGTGAGTTTTTCCTTGCCCGTATGTGGGCTCTGTACCGAGGATGTCGTTGTGGCTTGTGCAGCCCTTTGAGACACTTGTGATTTAGGGCTATGTAAATAAACATTGATTGATTGATTGATTGAAAGCCCGCGATTCCCAAATAGGCTGAAGAGTTTGAAGTGAGAACGGTTTGAATCAGGTGACAAATGTGGAAGGTAGAGCACGGCAAAATCTGGAGAAGAATAGTAATAAGTTGAATAATAAATAGATTAATTTTGGTGTAGAAAACCATATGTGTGAATACTTTGAAGCATTCACACAATAATAATAATAATAATGATGAATTAGATTTATGTAGCGCTTTTCTCAGCACGCAAAGAACTGAGAACGCATCATTCATTCACTCCACATACACACTATCATGGTGGTAAGCGACATTTCTAGACGTTAAATGTGTTATTTTATTTCTTATGAATTAGTTTTAGTACAGAACATGCATCAAATTAAATTCAAGTTTGAATTTAAAAAAGCTTAAAAATGTTCCTATATAAATGAAAACATGTGTGGGAAAAAAATATCCTAATAAAATATTGCTCAGGACCCCAGCTTAGGTTCCTGAGTCCATCCAATACACAGTGTGGTAGAATGTCAACCGTAGAATCATTGTTTAGTGGATTTTGGCCGCTTGTGGAACAAACACAAGAGGAACAGTTCCTATATAAATGTAAAAATGTGTGGGGAAAAATCTCCTAAGAAAATGTTGCTCAGGGTCCCAGTTTAGGTTCCAGAATAGGAACCTGGTCCATCCAACACACAGTGTGGTGGACTGTCAACAGTAGAATAAGTTTTAGTTGATTTTGGCCGTTGGTGGAACAAACACAAGAGGAGGGAGTGCAGAACCAGAAGCTTAAAGTGAGGCGTCAACATCTTTTATGACTTTTGTGTGCCGGCGTTCCACAAATGGATCAAGTCTTTGACACCTACTTTGAAGGCGAGCTATTTCTGGCTGGGCTATTGTGGCAACACATAGGTTGCAGAAGTCCTGACCTCGACTTATTTAGGTGCGTCCTTTCAATAGCATACCAAGACTCAGCGTACTCTGCAGTGGACATTTATTTGTCCACTACAGAGGATGCAGGGTCTCAGGAGGTTGAGGTTCATTATGTAAGGAATTCTCATTGCATTGCTTCCGGACTCCATTTAAAAGAGCTGAGGTCAGCGTTCTCACCTCCTTGCCTCTTTCATGTAATCTTTTGTCTTCTTGATTTCCTGACCCGCTCACTAGTTCTCACACACACCTACTAAAAAGGTGTCGCTCTTGTAAACGGCCCAAATCTGCCTCGTTTGAAGACCATCACAGCACAACATGTAGGGAGACTTTGTTTATGTTTGTATGTCTTTTTGGATCAAAGGGCTCAGGAGATGGAATTGATCCTTGCAATTCTGATTCAGTGGATAGTAGGGTTGTACGGTATACCAATATTGGTATAGTGCCGCAATACTAATTAATCATATTCAGTACTATACCGCCTCTAAAAAGTACCGGTCCCGGTTTAAGACATGGCTAACTAGCTAGCGGCTAAAATCCAGCCGCAGTCTGCAGTGTTTTAGCTACTTCTAAATCACTAACCCTCGCCTCCATGGCGACAAATAAAGTAAGTTTCTTACAAGTACCATCCCTGCAGGACGAGGAATAGCTAAACATGCTTCACTACACACCATAGCTCACCGGCGTCACAATGTAAACAAACGCCATTGGTGGATCTACACCTGACATCCACTGTAATGATACCAAGTACAGGAGCGTATCTCGTCGATACTACTATGATTACATCTATATTTTTTATCGTTGCAAAATCTTTTTTTCTTTTTTTAAATGTATATTTTGTTTATAAACTCAGGAAATATGTCCCTAGACACATGAGGACTTTGAATATGACCAATGTATGATCCTGTAACTACTTGGTATCGGATTGATACCTAAATTTGTGGTATCATCCAAAACTAATGTAAATTATCCAAACAACAGAAGAATAGGTGATTATTACATTTTAACAGAAGAGTAGATAGGACATGTTAAAAGAGAAAGTAAGCAAATATTAACAGTAAATGAACAAGTAGATTAATAATTCATTTTCTACCGCTTGTCCTTAATATTTTTTACAAAATAATAGAAAGGAAAATGACACAATATGTTACTGCATACGTCAGCAGCTAAATTAGGAGCATTTGTTTGTTTATTTACTATTAAAAGACAAGTTGTCTTGCATGTTCACTATTTTATTTAAGGACAAACTTGCAATAAGAAACATATGTTTTAATGTACCGTAAGATTTTTTTGTTAAAATAAAGCCAATAATGCAATTTTTTGTGGTCCCCTTTATTTAGAAAAGTATCGGAAAGTACCGAAAAGTATCAAAATACATTTTGGTACCGGTATCAAAATATGGGTATCGGGACAACACTAGTGGACAGGATGTTTCATATATGTAGTAGAATACACCTTCATCACAGCATCCATAGTGTATTGATAGAAAGGAGGGCGGCGGTCATTGGCATTATTGTGATATCACACTATATTTTTGTCTTATCTTCGTTTTTTACGCCACCTTTTCTTATTTTTTAATCTCTTTGTGGTTGCAGCTAAACTAGAGGTGGAGACTGACTCTTTTGGGAGTCGTGTTCGCATCAGAGGGGTGAAGACCGGATACTACATCTGTATGAACAAGAGAGGGAAGCTGATTGGAAAGGTAATACGCACTGTATATATTTGTATATATACTGTATATACAGGGGTTGTCGAAATGAACAAATTAACCAATGTGATTCATCACAAAAAGTATCGCAATATTCATGTACACACTTAGATTAATCATGCCATTTTTTTGACAGTACAAGCTCTTTTGCCTTAACGGTCAGTGATCAGATTGTCATACGTCAGTACAAAAATGAGTGAGGAGACTGCGACTGTTCACTCCGAAATACACCCTGAGAGAACTTTTGATAAAATTGTTACCAAGTTATGTACGAATAAATTACATGTATTCTAATAAAACATCTCAAAACATTCCCGGATGACATTCTGACAATAAAATGGCTTATGGAGTCCTTAGTACAGGCCTGGGCAATTATTTTGACTTGGGAGGCCAAATTTAGAGAAAAACATTTCTGGGGGCCGGTATATCTGATGTTCAGGAACACTAATACAAAACCTCACAATAATTGATTGATTGCTAAAAAAAATGTATCACAGACTGCCTTAAAAAACAGATTTTTTTTTACTGAATGACACACCCAGAATGTACATGAAAATAATGAATGTGGGTTTTACAATATTGACTATGAACGATAAAACACTGAATATTGACAACATATGAACATCACACACCCTCGACATATTTTACAATCAAGCGAAACGCAACAAAAATGCAACAAACAAAGCGAAATATGAACGCGAAGGGTAAAAAAAAACCCCACCTACAATCTGATATATCTGATACATCACTAAGCTTTGGAACTTTGTTGTAAAAATATCCTTCCGCGTCTGTCCCTGACTCCCGCATTTCAGGCTGACACTCTCCACACCACACTGCTTGGTGCCTCGTCTGAGCTGCTGTGACTTAGATTACCATAGTAACTAGTTAGATTACCATAGTAACTAATTAGATTACCATAGTAACTAGTACATCATGCAAAAGCGCAGATTCCAACCGTTGAAATACTTTGTATAGTTCAAGACTCCCGGTCATTTGAAAACATCACTGCACATCATTATGGCAGCTACAGTTTCCATCTTAAAGACCAAAAAAAATGATTTGGGAATGTCGGGCAGGACAGGCGCAAGTCTGCCTTGGTAGGTTGCCGCTACTTTTGTGTGATGTCAAATTTGGTTGAGGTCAGGGTTCATGGAATTGCACTGAGTTTGCGAAAAGAACTCGAATTCATGACATGCCAGTTTGTTATTGTAGGCTGAGTTTACAGGGATGTCTAAAGTGCAGCCTGGGCACCTTTTTTTCGATCCTCTGCATATTCTAAAAATATCATTATTATTCGTAAATTAAATTTTTGCACTATATTATTATTTATTCAATATATAGGGTGGCCATAAATTTACAGTAGAACACATTTATTACAAAAGTAATTGAATTATATATTTTTTTTATAAAATAAGGAGTTGATATTGTAGTTATTTCCTCATTTAATACACATCTCTATGGATACCATTAGTTGATAGGCTCCAGCACCCCCACCCAAGACCCCGAGAGGGACAAGCGGTAGTAAATGGATGGATCGCTCTAATCAATGATGGCGATTGCATCGGTGATATTTTGCTCCAGGGCGTTGATGACCCCCCCCCCCCCCCCCCCCGTGTGAATTTAAAGTATCTCTCTTTCTAGCCATTGATCTTATTTTTGATTATCTTTAACATAAAGGGGACCTATTCTACATATAACACACTTCATTGTGGTCTAGATAATATGCATTGGATATGTTTTGGTGGAAATGTTGCTCCAAAGTCACTTTTATAACGATTTTTTTAAATCTATCAGCAAACCGTTTGTGTGTGGAGGCGTTCCCTTTCATTGCAATTGAGACCCTCCACACCCCACTCCTTTGAAAATGTTAGAGATTTGAAAATGAACACCATCGCTATTTTACTTTGTTTTATTTATTTATTTATTTTAATCACGGTTGCAAATTAATTGCGTAAATATGATTCACTGTAGATCCACCGGTCACAGTAGTAGGTATAAAATACAGGAAAAACCTGCACTCTCATAAAAAAGGAATAAAACAAAAATAAAGAGGTGCACGGTAAAAAGTGTACTTTAAGAAAAAGCAAGGCCAGCAACACAAGTGTCCTTCTTATAATATTAATATAAACAGCACAGGCGCTACCACACACAGACCGGTTTCGACAAAGTCTTCGTCAATGTGCAATTTTGTAACAGGAAGTGATGCACTTGAATAGTCACAGCTGTGGTCAATCAAGACAAACTTCAAAAATAAAAGTGCACAAATAGACTAATTGGAAAATTGTACAAAATAAATCAAAGACTCAGTACAGTATCATAGGTAAATAAAGTAATGAACACATTTTTTTTTTTTTAAATACATTTAATAAAAAAAATGTATTTATCTAAAAAATAAAAAAAAATAAAAATAATGTGTGGACAACCATTATAATAAACAGTAGTAGGTATACCTGCACACTCTGATCGATACAAAGCAAGTGTGTTAAGAAGCATCCAAAACTGTGCGCAATCTCACGTCCAAATTCATTAACCAATTAACAATTGATATTTATTAACACGAGTAGCCAACATTGTAACATTTTTTAAAGGTCAGAAAAGACAAAGTTCATCATAGGTCCCCTTTGGGTTTGGGCTGTTTAAAGGGGAACTGCATTTTTTTTTTAGAATTTTGCCTATTGTTCACAATCCTTATGAGACAAGAAGACCAAGGTTTTTGGGTTTTTTTGTATTCTAATTTGTAAAAAAAAAATTGCTTTTCCTAGGTGGCTAGCAAGGCAGCTAATGGGAGCAATCAGTTCTCCCTTTAAATCACTTTAAATATGCATTAAAAAAAACGCCAGCAATACTTTGTTTAAATTCTATAACCTGTGTCATATCCATACTTTAGCGAAATTGTTATTGTAAGAGCGAACACAGCGTAGGAAAAATATCTGCATGCTGCAGCATTCGCCATAAGTTAACTACGGCAAGAATTATGTTAGTTTCAAAGTCAGCAGCTGTATGGCTTTTATGCTCATAATGCATAAAACAATGCGATTGTACACCAATCTGTACTGACTTAAAAAGATGAACAATCATATTACAGTATCTGTAAAGTGAGACATAATGAATATTAAGGTAGTTTGTCTGGCGAAATCGAAGGATTGACGAATTTAAACGAAATGTATGAGTGTTTGTTTATTGTACACGCTATATCCAAATTACGCTGTACAGTATTGTGTTTTGCCATGCATGATGTGCAGCGTGTATCATGATCAATATTTTAGTGACTGACTCGATGGACAGTAATCTTTTTAGTCCAGCTGGCCGGGGACGTTTTTCCAGTTTATTTTGTGTAAGCACTCCAATTATGTCAAAACAGCATGACTCCAAGTTCCCCTTTTAATGTCTAACCCAGGGGTCGGCAACCCAAAATGTTGAAAGAGCTATATTGGACTAAAAATACAAAAAAAAATCTGTCTGGAGCCGCAAAAAATTAGAAGCCTTATATAAGTCTTATGATGAAGGCAACACATGATGTAAGTGCCTATATTAGCTTTATTAGCCTACTAAAGGCTGACACAAATCTTCATTACAGAAATGTTGCATTTGAATTTTTATTCTACACATTTTTGCAACATTGGAAATCATTAGTAAAATGGAGGCTTCTCACAGGATGAGATAACTTCTGGAAATTACTGGCTCAGAATGGCCAAAGGTATAGATGTGTGTGTCCAAGTTAAAGGAAATGGCAGGCTGTCTTCTTCTAATGGATTTATAACAATCTTTGCAAGATGTGTAACGTTTACTGTGGTCTGGAACAACATGGCACACAAACAACTATCATAAATGCAGCCAATATGACATACAGATAATGTGTCATGACACATGCAAATATAAATTAAATACACAGAGGACATAAGTAAAGGGAATTAAATGAGCTCCAACATACCTACAAACGAGGCATAATGATGCAATATGTACAAACAGCTAGCCTAAAACATTTGGTGGATAAAATAAGACAAAAGGGTGTGGCATAAAACACGTCTTTTTGTGGCAGTATCGGAGAAAGTTGTACATGTAAACAAACTACGATGAGTTAAAGGATCGCTTAAATTAGTAGGAAAAAACGGTGCTTGCCAATTACTCTCATCAGTGAAGCGTGTGTAACAAACAGTGGGATTTATAACAATTAGGAAGGTTTGTGTCATGTTTGTTCTCCTACAGAAAATATAATAAAACAAACAACCTTTTCACACATCACTGAAAGAGGTCCAGGGAGCCACTAGGGCGGCGCTAAAGAGCCGCCGGTTGCTAACCCCCGGGCTAAGTCAATGTCACGGCGACCTCTCTCTCTCGGCTTCTGTCTGCTCCGACGTTTCAGCCTCTATTTGTGCTGGCTTCTATAACCAACAGTTCATCCTCCGTATATTCAGGTTCAAAAAGATAAGGTTGTGAATCCTCATTTGTCCAAAAATAGTAGTCTTCGTTGTCTGTTACCAAGTCTGCCATGATTAGAACACACTCGCGTTTGTTTCCGGGAGTAGGAGCACACATTTGTTGCCGGAAGATGGAAGTGCGCTGCTATGGAAACGGAAATAAATACGCTGAGGAATTAAGTTCTTGTACTGCATAAAATGACCAAAATACTGTAAATATTGAACATATTACCAACCCCGTTTCCATATGAGTTGGGAAATTGTGTTAGATGTAAATATAAACGGAATACAATGATTTGCAAATCATTTTCAACCCATATTCAGTTGAATATGCTACAAAGACAACATATTTGATGTTCAAACTGATAAACATTTTTCTTTTTGCAAATAATCATTAACTTTAGAATTTGATGCCAGCAACGCGTGACAAAGAAGTTGGGATAGGTGGCAATAAATACTGATAAAGTTGAGGAATGCTCATCAAACACTTATTTGGAACATCCCACAGGTGAGCAGGCAAATTGGGAACAGGTGGGTGCCACGGTTGGGTATAAAAGTAGATTCCATGAAATGCTCAGTCATTCACAAACAAGGATGGGGTGAGGGTCACCACTTTGTCAACAAATGCGTGAGCAAATTGTTGAACAGTTTAAGAAAAACCTTTCTCAACCAACTATTGCAAGGAATTCAGGGATTTCACCATCTACGGTCCGTAATATCATCAAAGGGTTCAGAGAATCTGGAGAAATCACTGCACGTAAGCAGCTAAGCCCGTGACCTTCGATCCCTCAGGCTGTACTGCATCAACAAGCGACATCAGTGTGTAAAGGATATCACCACATGGGCTCAGGAACACTTCAGAAACCCACTGTCAGTAACTACAGTTGGTCGCTACATCTGTAAGTGCAAGTTAAAACTCTCCTATGCAAGGCGAAAACTGTTTATCAACAACACCCAGAAACGCCGTCGGCTTCGCTGGGCCTGAGCTCATCTAAGATGGACTGATGCAAAGTGGAAAAGTGTTCTGTGGTCTGACGAGTCCACATTTAAAATTGTTTTTGGAAACTGTGGACGTCGTGTCCTCCGGACCAGAGAGGAAAAGAACCATCCGGATTGTTATAGGCGCAAAGTTGAAAAGCCAGCATCTGTGATGGTATGGAGGTGTATTAGTGCCCAAGGCATGGGTAACTTACACATCTGTGAAGGCACCATTAATGCTGAAAGGTACATACAGGTTTTGGAGCAACATATGTTGCCATCCAAGCAACGTTATCATGGACGCCCCTGCTTATTTCAGCAAGACAATGCCAAGCCACGTGTTACATCAGCGTGGCTTCATAGTAAAAGAGTGCGGGTACTAGACTGGCCTGCCTGTAGTCCAGACCTGTCTCCCATTGAAAATGTGTGGCGCATTATGAAGCCTAAAATACCACAACGGAGACTCCGGACTGTTGAACAACTTAAGCTGTACATCAAGCAAGAATGGGAAAGAATTCTACCTGAGAAGCTTAAAAAATGTGTCTCCTCAGTTCCCAAACGTTTACTGAGTGTTGTTAAAAGGGAAGGCCATGTAACACAGTGGTGAACATGCCCTTTCCCAACTACTTTGTCACGTGTTGCAGCCATGAAATTCTAAGTTAATTATTAATTGCCAAAAAAAAAAAAAAAGTTTATGAGTTTGAACATCAAATATATTGTCTTTGTAGTGCATTCAATTGAATATGGGTTGAAAAGGATTTGCAAATCATTGTATTTCGTTTATATTTACATCTAACACAATTTCCCAACTCATATGGAAACGGGGTTTGTAGTATAGTACCGCGATACTAATGAATCATTTTCGGTACTATACTGCCTCTGAAAAGTACCGGTGCTTACTTACTTACTTGCTTACTTACTACTAAAAGACAAGTTGTCTAGTATGTTCACTATTTTATTTAAGGACAAACTTGCAATAAGAAACATATGCTTAATGTACCGTAAGATTTATTGTTAAAATAAAGCCAATAATGCAATTTTTTGTCGTCCCCTTTATTTAGAAAAGTATCGAAAAGTATCAAAATAATTTTGATACCGTAACAAAATTTTGGTATCGGAACAACACTAATCGGTATCGACCAATACTCAAGGCTCCAATATGAAAAAGTTGCATTCGGACACCCCTACTCATTCGCCAACGCGTGGGATTCCGTGTTTGGGCACCCGATTCCTGGGAATGATACAAAGGGAAATTTAGACTAGTTTGTTGAATGCAATGTGTGGCCGTACAATAACCAATAACCAACCAATGAAATTTAATCAAAAACCGTGTTTAGGGTTGTACGGTATATTGGTATTAGTATAGTCCCGCGATACTAATTAATCATTTTCGGTACTATACTGCCTCTGAAAAGTACCGGTGCTTACTTACTAACTTGCTTACTTACTACTAAAAGACAAGTTGTCTAGTATGTTTACTATTTTATTTAAGGACAAACTTGCAATAAGAAACATATGCTTAATGTACCGTAAGATTTATTGTTAAAATAAAGCCAATAATGCAATTTTTTGTGGTCCCCTTTATTTAGGAAAGTATCGAAAAGTACCGAAAAGTATCAAAATAATTTTGGTACCGTAACAAAATTTTGGTATCGGGACAACACTAATCGGTATCGACCAATACTCAAGGCTCCAATATGAAAAAGTTGCATTCGGACACCCCTACT